>NC_133481.1:20868427-20898312 GCF_025370935.1 Choristoneura fumiferana | reverse complement strand
GGCTCAGAAAATATTAAATTACCTATAGGTTAGTAGGTTATGACTAACCTTCGCCAGTCATGTAATCCAGTTCGTTTGAACAACGAAAACTGGAAAAGGGAATTGTTCTACTCCCACGCGTCAGCAAATCCATTTTCTAATTATTTCAGCAGTTTGATTGGAATTTAGGTTGTGTGGGTCATAAGAGTTATGGGTTAATAGCTGACCGGATCGTGTATGCCCGCCATGGGCACGGTGACGGTGTCCTCGCCGCCGGCTGCCACCAGCTTCTCCAGGACCTTGAGGGTCTGCTCCACGGCCGACCACTCGGTCTTCTGTGCCAGCACCAGCACCTTCGCCGCTGCTTCCCGCATGTTGACCCCCGCGCTGGGAGGTTTTGGGACGTCTCCATTGCTCTCCTTGATCTCCTTCTTGTCTCCATTGATTGATGAAGTTCATCTTTATCTTCCGCGACCTTCGCGGCCACCACTTTCTCCTCCTCTGCCGCCTCTTTGGGCGGTCCCTTTCCGCCCTTCTTGCCGGATGGCGCCTGAGACATCCTCACTTCATAACCGAGTCAGAATCACTTTGTCATCACTACACTGTGTCAGACGCGGTATCACCGAGGGCGGCCAGGGCTATGTTGAGCGCAGGGCGGGCGGGCCATGACTGCGGCACGGCTGCGTAGCTCAGCCGATTTCTTGCATGATTCGAGTAAATAAAGGCGAAGGCAGGTGCGCGAGCCGGATTTACAAACAAACTCGAATCGGCGATGTCTCAAACGTCACATGCAATGACCCGATTTTTACTTTTCTGTTATCAGGGAATCGCCCTCAGACATGTCGCTGTGTCTATCCCAAAACGACCTGTGCATGGCAAAAATGCTGTTTCGTAGTTCAAATAGGAGGTTCAGTAAACTTTATTTGATTCCCTTTAAAAGATAGTGTGAATTTGTATCTCAAATAAAATTTATTTGTAATAAATAATCTACGTTTATCTTTATACAGTATTCCATTACACTTAGTATCTAGGTATCCATAACAACTCCCATGATTAAGTGTTCTAAATAATTGTTTAGACAAGCATGCATTTGATATCTCTAGAAGTGGTTATTTCGATTCGGTTATTTATTCCTTACCTACATCTATGTTATGAGTAGATAATTTCCTAGTTTAATAACATGATCGTCTTGATAACATTTTAATGCATATGCATAATACGAGCGGGGTTTTGAAAGCGGAACGTACCTAGTATCTTCCAAGCATAAGGTAGGGCAATTAGCTGGCCGGGGTGGCAACTCCATGCATTGATGTATGTAAGTTCGTAATGTATCTTATGCATGAGAAGTAAAATAAGAAGTTCCTAGGTCTAATGTGGTGGTATCGACCACCTGAAGTATTTTAACCCCCGACTATGTTTGACCGCTATGTGTTTAGATGACCAGATGGCCTAGTGGTGGTTAGAGAACCTGACTACGAAGCTTGTGGTCCCGGGTTCGATTCCCGTGTCGGGGCAGATATTTGTATGTAAAATTTAATATGTATTTAAGTATATCTTTATCTTATTAATTATATTTATCCGTTGCTTAGTACCTATAAACACGCTTTGCTAAGCTTACTTTGGGAATAGGTCAATTGGTGAATTGTCCCGTGATATTTATTTGTTGTCTGTCTGTCTGTGGCACACCGTAGCTCTAAAACGGGTGGACCGATTTGAATGCGGTTTTTTTGTTTGAAAGCAGGTTTCTAGCGATGGTTCTTAGACATGTTTTATCAAAATCGGTTCAGCCGATTTTGAGATATTAAACTTTGAAGTGACAAAGTTGGGGGTTTTCCAACCTTTTGTTGGTTAGGTTATTGACTTTACTAAAAGTCTGCAACGTTCAAAGAGCTAAACAGAATACGCCCACGAGGAGTTTAGAATTGAAGGTACAGAGAAAAAAATCAGAATGTTATGGGTTTGTTTTGTAATGTCCCGGAACCCTTTTTTATGATTTCTAGTAATTCATAAGGCACTTAGTTATAAAACTTGTTAAATTCCATGTACCTACCATAAGTAGGTACAAAAATAGCACTATTGTGAACACACCCTTAAGTCGCCCGTTCATTTATCCATAAATCTGGCGCGGGCGGAACTTAGTAAGGGACAAACATGGATAAACTATTAGTTTATAAGTATTAAAAATAATTTCTTACACTTATCTATTTTTAACCCTCGACGCAAAAAGAGGGGTGTTATAAGTTGACCGCTATGTGTGTCTGTGTGTGTGTGTGGTGTGTGTGTGTGTGTGTGTGTGTGTGTCTGTCTGTCTGTCTGTGGCACGTAGCTCTTAAACGGGAGGACCGATTTGAATGCGGTTTTTTATTTGATGGCAGGTTTTCTATCGATGGTTCTTATACTTAGATTTGGTGGACAGTGAATTGAATATTAAAACAGTTTTGTTTTTCAGATTTGAAATTTATGTTACTTAGTATGTTTTAACTAAAAATTAAACTACTTATGTGAATTTGACCATTTAGTTTTAATTTAAAAAAGTACCTAGTAGGTGCTAGTAGGTATATGTACCTACTGGTTCAGTTACCATATCACAGCAACGCCATTACGGAAAATTAAGTGTCGATTCGAGTTAGGTATTCAAAATCCATTCTATTTTTAACACCTATTTGTTTTTAACTTTCCCGAGTAGTTCAATTGGTAGGTGATTATTCCAATGCTTCAAAGCGAGAATTAGCAAACATTGTTTTTTATAATATTTCAATGATATAGGTATATTTAGTTTTACATTTACCAGTACGCACGTGACGCTCCTTCATGGCCGTTCCGAAGATGGATCCCACTAGGAGAAAAAAAAACTATTTTAAACCGCTTATCAGCTAAAATTTATGTAGTCTAATTCATCCTCGACCTTGTTTGGGAAATTCAGGGGAAGAATACGGACGCATTTTCACCTACTTCGATTTGTATCGTGGCCTTAAGAGGTCGAGGGAAATTTGCATGTTTCGTCACAAGCGGAGGAGGGTAAGAGCGCGGGGGGACGTCGCGTGCGCTCCACGCGCCACTTCCGGAGCTGGCTCCTGGGGGTGGAGAGGGGGAAGGGCGCTTCGGCCTCGATTCAGCTATAGCGATGATCAGATACGAAGAAATACGAAGTTTGACCAGCGTCTCATTTTTTTTTAAATATTTAATTGCTCTGATTATTTTTGTTGTCTTCTCCTTAGGCAAGACACAGCTACGAGCAAAATTATATCACTTTTGCACAAAGCAAACCAAAACAAAACATCGTGTCGGTAAAAACAAATTTCATAGTAGGTATAACTAGGTAGTTATATCTTTTCAGCACATTCATGGTCATTGAATAGTTCGTTGTTAATGTAGGTAGATTCGCAGTAAAACTTAAAAGAAATTCCCTATCTTAGTTGATTTATCTGCCTTTGCTGGTATAATAATAGGAAAGTTGTTTAAAAAACCTGCCGAGTCCGTATCGGGTCACGCGCAGTGTAAGATTCCGTACAAATTAATATTCGACAAACATTTAATATTAAGTTTTGATCGACAATTAAGTCATCATCATCATCAACATCATGTCAGCCGTAAGACGTCTACTGCTGGACATAGGCCTCCCCTAAGGCTCTCCACTCAGCAGCTCAGGCCGGTCTTGTACTTTCAGCATCCACCGCGATCCCGCGATTTTAACCAGGTCGTCGCTCCATCTTGTTAGGAGGCCTACCGACAGCTCGTCTCCCGGTCCGCGGACGTCATTCGAGAACCTTCTGAGCCCATCGGCCATCAGTCAGTATCGCAATTCTTCAGGTTATGTCGGCAAACCTTAGTTCTACTGCGGATATCATCATTTCTGAATCTATCCCGCAGAGAATCCCAAGCATAGCCCTCTCCCATATACCTCTGAGTGACTTTGAGCTTCCTATTGAGGCCATCGTTAGCGCCTACGTCTCAGATCCGTATCCATCACTGGCAACACACACACTGGTCAAAGACAAACACTGCGATAAATTCCTGGACGAAAATACACTGCGAAGCTTCCTGAACGTGCGCTGCCCAGCCGAATCGGATTCGACGAGTGATCTCTTTCTCGAAGTTGTACCTACTTAATTGGTACCGTTCGTCCCAGGTATACATAGTCCAACAACTTCAAGCGCAGAGTCTCCGACTATTACGGGAGCTGGCACAACATGGACATTAGACATACACTATGTATGATAAGAACGTGACCGGTAAAACTTCGAAAAAGGAAAAGAATTATGATGCGAAATTCTATAATTATATATTAATGAATTACACTTCATGCTTTATTTTTAATAAGGTGTCAGTCTCCCGAATTTTCTATAATCGCTTGTCATCTTTGAGGCATACTTTCAACTAAATTTAGCGTAACTGCGAGGTAAAGACCTCCATATGGACTTCAGTTCTCAGATAGATCAGCAACGCTAACAGTATTTTCCTCGTAATTTCAGCTTCATCCACGCCCATACATTTTCTATTGGATTGGCATTGGGTGATTGTGAGGCCAATCCAAAACATCGATGCCATTTTCGCCTTCCACGCAGTACAAACCCGACTTCGGTGTTTAGGGTCATTATCTTCTTGCAGGATCCATGAAGCATTATGCCTTAAGAACATCTTCTTAGCGGAAGGTAACAATGCCTTTCATAAATTTTCGTCATTTTTAGGCATCCAGTGAACCAGTGAACAAGTGCAAAGGCAAAACCATGTTTTGAGAAGCATCCCCAAACATGCACCTTTTACTGGGTGCTTGACGTCCGCACGAGCAATCTGTTATCAGCCGTAGACCAAGCCTAGTTGAGTAATTAGCTGCCCAAAATGAAGCTTCATCTGAAAATATTATATTAATCCAATTCCGGTTTTTGTTTCACTCGCCCATGACAGTCTCTTTCCCGTGTGTTTTCAGTAAGGAGCGGTTTCTTCATAGTACTTCGAAATTTGAATCCATTTTCCATCAAACATCTTCGTATTGTATCTATAGATATAGATAAACCATATTCTTTAACTTTTCTTGCCCAAAACGCAAAGAAAAAGTGGATTTTTCATAAATATTTAAAATCCGCTTATTCTCTGCAGAAGAGGTTGATTTTGTTTTCCCGCGTTCTGGTAAGTCGTCGACGTTTTTTGTTTCCGAGTATCTTTTCACCCACTTGTTCACAAACGCCTTCGACTTATTCATGTACTAAGCGGCCCGATCGCGAGACATTTTGGGTCCTTTCGGATGTAAAAGAGGAACACTGCTTCGTACCGTGTAGCATACGCGGCACTCATTTTGGAAAATGTGCTTTGGCGGAAACTGACAAGTTTTTAATTTATTTTTACAGACCATTGTACGTTAAAGACCATGCTATTCAGCAGTATTTTTTTAATGCGTGCCATTTAAAAATAAAAAATTATACCGGTCACGATCTTGTCATACCACTGTATATATGACTTTCGTCTTGTCCATGTTCATTTTCAGGCCAACTCGGTCGGAAACTTTGCTGAGATCAGCGAGCATAGCACTGAGGTTCTCCATGGTCTCAGCCATGACTACAATATCGTCAGCGAATCGAAGGTGAGTGAAGTACTCGCCATTCATGTTAACGCCTCGTCCTTTTCAAAAAATATAAATATTACGGGACAATTCACACCAATTGACCTAGTCCCAAAGTAAGCTTAGCAAAGCTTGTGTTATGGGTACTAAGCAACGGATAAATATAATATATAGATAGATACATACTTAAATACATAGTAAACACCCAAGACCCGAGAACAAACATTCGTATTTTTCATACAAATATCTGCCCCGACACGGGAATCGAACCCGGGACCTCAAGCTTCGTAGTCAGGTTCTCTAACCACTAGGCCATCTGGTCGTCAGTTATACTTATTTATAAGTACTTACTCATTACGCTGTAAAACCTACAAACTGTGATATTATCCTTTTAAAACCGATTCGATTAAAAATAGGATACGAGTACGACATCGACAACTGTACTTATACTAAATCATAATCGTATGCGTATTTCATTTTCACGACGCGAACTGTACCTATACAGTTAGTCCTGGCTCCAATATATACTGCGGTCTTTGTCCTGGGCTTAGAGCTTCCTTGTACAAAGTGATATCCGGTTAGAGCCTTGCTTACTAAAGCTAGTACCAACCAAGTATTCAAGAATAACATGACATCAGTTCATTTTACGACTCCCAATACAGCGATCACATCAAACAGTCGCTTGAAAGTAATAAATATCATATATAACAGCCGCAACCAGCTATCATGTGCCTTGTCGGTACAGCCAAGCTCAAAGGGTTCAGCCTTTAGTTATTTGTCGTAGTAAACAATAATACTAGGACAGATAGTCATGTTTGAAATTACTAAAATTGACAACGAAGAATCTGTAGAATTTTCGTCACTAAATTCTTAAATGCATAAAGATGATTTAGGATAGTTACGTTTATGAGTTGAAAAAGTTAACAATCTACATCATAGATCGTCATTATTGGGGTACATATATCTTAACATCGTAAAGAAGTTACTATGTAACCAGGATTAGGTTTTTAAAATGACAGGCGATTTCCGACCTTTGGTAACCAGGTACTGATGTGCTCAGTTACTGTGGATTAGATTTGACTTTGCACGCATAAAAGAAGAAATTGATTAGATTACCCAAGATTTTGAATTGTTCTTGTAAAATCTGCTCTACATGTTGGGCCAACGTCAGCCAATGGGGACGCAGTTGTACGTGATATTGAGAATCATTTATATAATATGCCCATATCACTCATTGTATATATTAATATACAACAGCGCCAGCGACAGCGACGTTGGCGCAACATATGAGTATAGAGCGGGCTTTGTATGCCACAGTTAAAATTCTA
Organism: Choristoneura fumiferana; assembly: GCF_025370935.1. Taxonomy (NCBI): domain Eukaryota; kingdom Metazoa; phylum Arthropoda; class Insecta; order Lepidoptera; family Tortricidae; genus Choristoneura; species Choristoneura fumiferana. The sequence goes on along the minus strand of NC_133481.1, from coordinate 20,891,448 downwards.
ATTGAAATTCTAGGGAAAACTTTCGGATAGTATTCGCTTTCGTCGTTCTGCCAACTGCAGACTGCCCATATATTTTCCATTCCGTCGCAGTCGGTATAAATAACTGCACGCAAACAGCACGCTGGCTGCGATTTAAATGTGTGGGCAGTAGGCAGTTGCAGGTGGAAAGCTGTCAGTCTGTCTGTAGTAGCCCTTAGGACGTTCACATTTTAGCGAATCTTGTAAAAATAGTAGATTGTTCAACAAGGGACTAAAACTAGTCATAGATGTTTAGCCACCCAAGCAGAGCGAGGGTGGCTATACGAGTACTTCGAGTGTCATTATGGTTGTTTAGTCTCGAGTTAAACACTCTACTTTTCACTTTGAATTTACAATTTACAATTTTTTTTAAAAACGTACGCACATGAACATCTGTTCAAAATTAAAATAGCAATAAAAAATCTCTCGCGGCTTTTTTTTTGTAAAGTGACGCTTTCAATTCTTGCATATCTATCCAACAGATTCAAAATTAAAAACTTTTTTAAAACTAATGGGACTATGCATAATAAAATGAATTCATCCTTAATATAATAAGTAGATTCATATTCTTAATCATTCATTGTTTCACGAAATCAAATCGTGTTTTTTAATAATAATAAATAAATAAATATCATGGGACACTTGACACCAATTGACCTAGTCCCAAACTAAGCAAAGCTTGTACTAAATACAGATACTAGGCAACGGATAAACATACCTATATAGATATACATACTTAGATACATATTGAACATGTGTTATTCACACAAATATCTGCCCGGTCGGGAATCGAACCCGGGACCTCAAGCTTCGTAGTCAGGTTCTCCAACCACTTGGCCATCCGGTCGTCTAATATTTTTGCACAGTTGTCATTTTGAGGTTATTTCCATGCCTTAAGATTGTCTATACACAATCATTGAAAATATTGGCTGCTTAGGGGTTTCCATAGAATAAAAAAAAAAACTTTAATCCCTAGATATTAATGAGGAGCTTTAGTCCCGATATGCAGACTAAAGTAACATTTAATTGATTGAATTGAATTGAGAAGATATTACGAAATTAAAAATATCAATCTAACCAAAAAATGCATTTACTCTATCTACGTTGACGCTTCGCTTCTACGGCTTCGCTTAAAATAAAATAAATATTTAAGGGGGGCTCCCATACACCAACCGTGTTTTTTGCCCTTTTTTGCTAATGTCTAAGTCTAATGTTCTATAGGTACGGGTACGGAACCCTTCGTGCGGGAGTCCGACTCGCACTTGGCCGTTTTTATTTTTACTTTGCCCGTGCGAAGCCGGGGCTGGTCGCTAGTATAGGTATAAAGTTGTATGGTTGGAGAAAACAACTAAACCTATCTTTTAATTTATGGTTGCGCAGGTACTCAGGTAGGTAGATACAGATACTAAGTAGGTTGGTTAGGTACTTAACTTTTATTTTATTCGCCTGTAATGTTTAGGTACAACTTGCAAATTGTGGTCATTACAAGTAACTTTTTTATCACGAGTATAAATTTTATACTGATAAAAAAGATAGTAATAGCGATAATGATAAATTATAGCGGTTTTAAATTCATTTCGTTCTGTTTTGGGTGTCGACGTGTTACTTAATATTAAATAGTAGTCTTTGTTAATTTCTGTTGTAAAATAGACGTTGTATTGTTGAAATAATATTTAATCTTATAGTTGGATTAGTGTTAATTATCATAACTTCGTAAGGTTTATAAAATGAACGAACCATCATATAATGGTCGAAGCAGAACAATAGAAGATTTTATTTTATTCGGTGCTGTTAAATACATGTAACTAGTATTTACGGCAAGCTTAATTAGTGGTTGACATAGTTTATACATAAATATATTCATAGAATTTAAATATTACTGCATCATTAAATAAATTATCAGACAGTGTGCCAGTACTCGACGCTGTGTCGGTGTGATAACAGTGTTTTGTATAGTTAGGTATAATTAATATAAGTTAATCATGTGGGTACGAACAGTGTCATCTATACGAACAAATATATTCAGCAGGAGTATACGGTGAGTCAAGGTTAACTTTTTGTATCAAAAATAAACTAACGTTAAAATAGAGAAACTTACAAAAAACTTCTTGTAAAAGGAAAATTGTGTTATTCGTACCAAAATCATGAGATCAAGTCATGATGAAGTTAATGCAACGCAAATTAGGTGCACATTTAGTGGCATATGCACGGTCTAGGTTTAAAAATATAAATCGTTAAACCTGGAACCTTGATCAGTTAGGTCGGAGTTAAAAGTTACTGCTCCACGCAAGCCGGCCTTACCATATTTTCATTATTTAGATACCTGACCAAATTAAAACACTATCCCACTAATATTATAAATGCGAAAGTTTGTAAGTCTGTTTGTTTTGTTTGTTACTTCCTCACGTCTAAATCGCTGAACCGATTTAGATGAAATTCGGTATACAGATAATTTGAGTCCCGGGGAAGCACATAGGATAGTTTTATCCCGGAAAATTGCATAATTCCCGCGGGATAGCGATAACCGAATTCTACGCGGACGGGGAAAAAATGTCTATGCATGAACGAGTTATTCTATCGTAGCTCTTTCTCTAAGCTGGCAACGCATTTGCAATTTATGGGATCACTAAACTCCCGTTGACTGTAGCCTACTTGTTCGTTTGTCTAAATATTTCATAACAAACGTTTGCAGCACTAGAACAATATTGTTTGACGACCGGATATCCGAGTAGTTAGAGAACCTGAATACGAACCTTGAGTCCCAGGTTCGATCTTTGGACGGTGCAAACATTTGTGTAACAAAAACGAATGTTTTTGCTGGAGTCTTTTACGTACGGGTATTTAAATATGTCTTTATCTTGTCGGCGGCTGATCGTAAAATCCGCCTGATCACGAAATTCCTAGGCATTCGTGAAATGGCGACATTTCATGATGTGCCTAAAAGTTGGCCAGACAATTCACGATGTGCCTAAGAAACAATACGGCAGATCGATTAGAGCAACGTAGTCGCCGATATTCCTATCTCTGTCGGCGGCCGATCGTAAGATCCGCCAGATCACGAAATTCCTAGGCATATCGTGAAACGCCGCCATTTCATGATATGCCTAAACGTTGGCCAGGCATATCACGATGTGCCTGAGAAATAATACGGCAGATCGATTAGAGCAACGTATTCGTCGATATTCCTAGCTCTATACCGGGCACATCGTAAAATAGTTTCTTTTTTGGCCAATGGTGGCGCTGCGTATGCAATGGCGGCCGTGACCAGCTGACCGGTCGTGTTTGTTTAGCGCGTGAAAAATGTCGGCGTCGCAACAAAATGATCTTTAAATCGAAACTAGTGATTGAATTTAAAATAGAAGTGCAAAAGAAGCTTTTGAACATCAGCTCCGTTCTTTTTATGTGAATCAAACGTATTTTGTGCACAATGTGAAAAAACCATGGAGGTCTGCCCGTATTTTAGAGGTTAGTATTTTGCTGATAAAGAAAGTATTCACTAGTTGTTACTTATTTATATAGAAAAATTTAGGTACGACGAGCGAAGCGAGGAGTGGTTAGTTTTAATTGTGATCACGACGCACGAGCCGAGCGAGCGAAGCGAGCGTGCCGCGGGAGCGGCCGGCGAAGTGCCAGAACCGATATGGCGGCGTTTCATGATATGCCTAGGAATTTCATGATCTGCCTAAACTGGCCAAATCATGAAATGGCGGCGCTTTGTGATATGCCTAGGAATTTCATGATCTGCCTAAACGTCACTAGGCAAATCGTTAAACGGTGAGTTTTGAACGATATGGCGGATGTCCCTTAGCCAATTCATGAAATGGCGGCATTTCACGATATGCCTAGGAATTTCGTGATCTGGCGGATTTTACGATCGGCCGCCGACATCTCTATACCGGGCACATCGTGACATGCCGAAAAAAAGAAAAATTTAGGTACGACGAGCGAAGCGAGGAGTGGTTAGTATGAATTGTGACCACAATTCACGAGCCGAGCGAGCGAAGCGAGAGCAGAGAGAGGCAGCGGCCGGCGAAGTGCCAGAACCAATATATGGCGGCATTTCATGAAAAATTTAGGTACGACGAGCGAAGCGAGGAGTGGTTAGTATGAATTGTGATCACAATTCACGAGCCGAGCGAGCGAAGCGAGAGTAGAGAGAGGCAGCGGCCGGCGAAGTGCCAGAACCGATATATGGCGGCATTTCATGATATGCCTAGGAATTTCATGATCTGCCTAAACGTCACTAGGCTAATTTTACGATCGGTCGCCAACATATAGGTATACCTTAGTATGATCGCCCGTTGCCTGGTACCCATAATAAAATTAGCGTACAATTAAGTACTTTTTCGTACATTTTTAGGGTTCCGTAGTGAACTAGGAACCCTTATAGTTTCTGTCCGTTCGCGGCTAAGCTTAGAGACCTTTAGTATTTTGGTATGAATAGGTATAACCAGTCACGCCAACAATGGTAAAATAAAAAAAAATTCGGGTACCTCCCATAGACCTAGTGGGATGATTTTTTTTCTCGACTAACCCTACAGTGTGAGGTATCATTGGATAGGTCTTTTGAAATAATTGGGGGGTTGTAGAGACGATTTTTCGATTTAGTGATCTGTTTGCGAAATATTAAACTACGAGTATAAAGTGCAAATTTACATTAAAATCGAGCGAGCCTCCCTCTAAAATCTAAACTGTTGGGTGGAAAAACAAAGAAAAAATTCAGGATGGCAGTAAATATAATCAAATTTACAAGAAAAATTATAACGGCTAAGATTTCTTGAGAATTATTAGTAGTTTATGAGTAAATATTAGCCTAAGGTATAAAATATACGTAAACTTAGAAGATTCCATACCTACACAATACGAAAAATATTATCTTAAAGGGCTACGTAACTCTTGGGCGTGTCCGACACGGTCTTGGCCGGATTTTTTGATATGAGTTTGAATTCCATACGACACCATGTCACCGCTAGGAAGTATGTCACCAAGCTTGTCTTTGTTTGGGACTAGCTGGTTAGGTAATTGGTATTGATTGTCCCATGATATTTATTAGGGATGTCGTTTTAGGGTAGCGACGAAGACGAAATTCAAAAATCCCTAATTAGTTTTTTTTTGTATCTCTTTTGTCTTTTTGGTGTATAATTCGAATTTTACAGCGCATTGGTTTTTAAACTGTAATGCTGTGATTTTTATTGACAAATAAATAAATTTAATGATATTTTTTTTTATGTTTTCGTTGAAATGTAGCTTTCAAGCTGTTTTTTTTTTGCTGTAATAAAATTACTAATCTCACATTCCAGACTGGCCAGTTCTGTGTCAAACGTCAGCTACCTGCACAACCCTGGCAGCGAGCCACTGGTGTACGCCACCATCGGCCAGGCTCTGGAGGCCACAGCACACCGCTTCCCCGGGAGAGTGGCTGTCCGCTCCGTCTATCAAGATGTAACATTGACGTACGAGCAGCTATTAACCCAAGTATGTTATAGTTTTCAAAATAAAGTTACATATCGTTACTACTTTGAATTAATCTCGTATCTCAAATCAATACGTCAACAAATTTGACGCTTGAAATAATGTACATAAAGTTCACTCAGAAAAAATATCAATATTTAGGTACTTAAGAGCTTTTTAAAAGTATAGGTAATGACGATATAATCAATTGACAGGAGTTGCATAATCTATTAAAAATATGGTACTTACCTAGTGTAATTTACGTCGATTACTTATGTACCTATACTCGTGTCTTAACTATCAGGGCGCAGTGACTCGTAGTGGGTCTTGTCTCGGCCTCCAACACCACCTATATCACACCGTGCTTTAAGATCTTGGGCCAGCTCTTGCCAGCCTTTGACCCCGAGATCCAAAAGATTTTAAATGATGCTAATTTAAATAAGTATTTAGAAAGTCATCTGGTCTCGCATAATTTCCATAAAAGTTAGATGAAAACTAATATTAAATAATAACACATGTTTGACGTAAATGATCTTAGTAAAATTGTTTGTTGTTATTTACCCGCACACTTTCAGAAGACTGATAATCACACTACTAAGCACACTTTGACATTGATAGTCTTTGGTAAGATGTCATTTTATTAAGCAAGTAAAAGGATTGACGCTTTAGCTGAAAAAGTAATCTTGTATTTATTAGAACAAACGATCTTAAACAATAATATCAAAACAATGAAGAGCTTCTACAGATTAATAGCCATCATATACTAATGGTTTGACCTATGCAGCAGAGTCGTGGATATGAGCCTGGTCGCACCTCTGAGTTTTTCAGAATTTCTTTGCGAAATTAGGTACATTAGAAACTTATCATATAATTATAGCTTATAGGTATTAAGCATCATGAAGAAGTCTGCATACACCTGCAAAGAAACTGAATGATGTAAATATGCGAAGTTCCTAATCCGCACTAGACCCACGTAGGAGTTACAGATTAAACCATCTCATTTTGACAGGAGATCTGTGCCTTGCAACCTGTAGGCCGAGATGATGAGATCAATTGACGACTTATTAATAGAGTGAGAGCTTGCGTAGATGTTTTGAGTTTTTCGTCTACCTAATTTAGTTTCTGCTTTCTGATGTCTTTGTTGTTGAAAAGATGTGTAATTTACATTACAGGCTGATGCCTTAGGCTGTGCTTTGCGAGACCGAGGGTTGGAGAAGGGCGACAGAATCGGTATTTGGTCGCACAACAACGCTGAATGGATTGTAGCCTTGGTTGCGGCGGCTAGAGTGGGCCTTATATCGGTAAGACCTGTTTACAAAGTGATTGGTAATTCGATCTATTTCTTTAAGGAAGTTATACAAGAGTCAATTTGCAATAATTTTGATCTAAGCAACAAGGGGTTTAAGGTTTGTGGTTTTCGATTTATTTCGTTTTTTTATACAATAACTTCCTCTCCACCTAAAATTGCTAATTATGATAAAAATACCTACACCTTGTACCTACACTAAAAAACATTTTCTGATAGCTGATGAAGAAATACTCTCCCCATACCTATAAGAAAAGACAAAACATTCGCTCATACCAAATTAAATTATTTTCAGGTAGCTTTGAATCCTGTGTACGAAAAACCGGAATTAAAGTACTGTATCAACAAAACTGAACTGAAGGCGATCATTATAGGCGATACTTTGAAGCATGCTAACTACTATAAAGTAATAGAAGATTTAATACCAGAAGTACGCAGAGATGTAGCCGGGTCTATAGAATCAAAAGAGTTTCCAAGCTTGAAGTGTATCATAACGTGTGATAAAGATGTCTTGCCGTAAGTATGATTCACAATATTCATAGTTACAATTTAACAGATCATTCGCAGTAGTTCTTTCGCCCATACTTTTAATGAAACTACCTACTACTTTTTTTTTCTCCGTTGCAAGTTAACTATCCGCAGTGAATACTCCGTTATAATATTATAGTCAATAGCTTAAAAGGTACAACCTAGGTACCTACATGCAATTATATATGAAAAGATTAATATATGTATAAATCACATTGAATTCTCTTTATATTCCTTCAGTTGCTTAGAAAATTAAATAAATATTCATACTCTAAGTAGTTTATTTCTCAAGTAATAAACATTAACGCAAATTAATGGGACAAATTGTTCACCCAATACTTTTTTTGGACTTTAAAATTCTGTTTGGATTTTCGGTTTAACTGTGAAATTCGGTGTCAAGTAGGTCACAAAAGGCTCTTTTACCTACATGCCTCTTCCTTTTTATATTACTTGCTACTATTTCATTATATTGCCAAACAGAATGCACCGAAAAACTTGGCAGAAAGTAGGTAATTATTCGAAACAAAAAACATGTTGCAATTCAGCAAAAAAATGAAATTGAAAATATTTTTACACAAACTTATTATAAGAAAATCTATGTTTTTCCAAGCGATATATAAAGATAATCGGATGCTTATTTAATAGAAGCTTAACAAGAGTTAATTAATGAAGAGGGTTTATTATTATTATATTTAAATTAAATATTGCATGTTTTAGTGGAACCTTCACATTTAAATCTCTGGTGACGAATAAACAAGATTCGTCGCGTTACGGGTTTCAAGTGGAGCCGGATGATGGCTCTATTATACATTTCACATCGGGAACTACAGGTAAATATATCCCATTTTCTCTAAGTGTTATCAGACAGGGACCGCAAAAGAAATCCATGACTGTGTGTTGCAATCTTCTTTCTTCTTTCGGTTAAGTTTTTTAGGCAACCGTGGATAACGCTGTCTTTCCTAACAGTGAGTGAGTGAGTTTAATTGAAAAAGATTTTGAGGAGCCTTGCAGTGATCGTTAGTTAAAGAATTAAAATTGGATATTGAAGAATCCAAATTTTCTCACGACATTTTTTTTTCTAGGAGAACCGAAAGCAGCCCTGGACTCACATTTTGGAGTGGTGAATAATAGTTACTTCTTAGGAAAAAGACAAAAACTTAACGAGGGACATCCAGTCACTTGTATTCAGGTAGTACTTACGTCATAAAAAATCACAAACACTTTTTAAGCTTACGCACCCACCTACTTAGTTTCCGTATGAGCCCTCATAAGTGACGTTGTGGTTTTGGCGTGAACTTAAGGAAGCAACGTATGATTGGTCAGTTACAATAACGAGCTATACTCGTAATAACGTCTCTTAAGGAAATTTCGAAATTTTTATCTCAGGATTCTGAAGTAAATGACCTAAAATATAGTAGTGTCAATGTTCTTTATTAAGTGATGTGCAATTAACTATTTAGTTTTATGACGACAACGACTTAAATGTAGCTTATTATTTAGTTTTTTTTTTAATTTTTAGGGTTGCGTACCTGAAATGGAAAAAAAGGAACACTTTTTAGGGTTCCGTAGTAAACTAAGAACCCTAGTTTCGTTTTATATAAGAGTAGGAAAACGAGCATGACACTGATGGGAAGCAATCACCGCCGCCCATGGACACCTGCAAACACGAAGGGTATCATAGGTGCATTGTCGGCCCTTTGAAAGACTGATAGGCTCGTTTTTAAGGATATCTAAGCTGTACCTACCTACACCTTGGCACTGACAAACACTGTCAATTAAATAGAACATTATTTGATTCAAACTCCTACGACGCTGTTTATTAAAAAGGTTTGGTTTTGATATGAAACTAGATATATGTTAGAGGTGTATACTATTATGACCCTTATTATCATGTTAAGTAAGTATAATTTGATATGCCCTTGTCTACTTAGTGCTTTGATTTCAAAACGTACTAAGAGTCTACGACTCTATAAAGGAATCAATTTAATATAATAGCTGACGAAGGCTTTCCTACTCCCACTGTACTACAAAGAACTACTTAACATATTTTTTCTCGCTCCTTTACTTACGAAGTGATCTGGTTCATTACGTTAGTTCTGTCAGGTAGCTAGTTAGAAACGGCGACGATTTCAAGGATCATGTCAAATACTAATTATTATGTTCTTGTTCAAGTCACCGTTGTTCCACGCGTTGGGGTCCATCATCACGGCAGCCGCGGCGCTGCGGCACGGCGCGAGTCTGGTGTTGCCAGCGCCCAGCTACAGTGTTAGCGCCAATATGCATGCGTTGATGGCTGAGAAGTACGCACTATTATTTACTCTGATTATCAATAGCAATCACCATCACATGATGATAATGAAAGTTATTTATTTAATGCAAACATGCCACTTATCAGTACTACAATTCATAGACACTTCGGCAGCATTCGGAAGTAGTCGTGTAATTTGAATTTTCGCGATGAGACTTGATAATTCAATATATCTGTACTTACCAAGATTTGGCTAATAAAATGATGAACTCATGAAAAATCGACTAAAGATCGCTTTACTCTTCTTTGCGGTTTGTTTGCGAGAATCCCTCATTTCGATGTTTTCAGCTTTAGCTTTATTACCATTACTGGGAATAAATGAATAATAAGATTATTTTTCTCAAACATGATATGAAATATTGACGTTGTGTTACAAATAATAGGCCGGTAAGTATCGCGGCTCGGCTGCCTGCGCGCGGTCACTCTAGCGGCCTGCAAAGAGATTTCATGTAACTTTCCGCAATGCGACCGTCTTTTGGTTTAACGCGCGCTCTGCGGGACGGTCTGCGCCAGCACCAGCCCGCACAGCAACCCCGCGCCAGCAGTGCTACTACGAAACTCGAAACTCAAAGTTCGTATTGTACCGTCCCTTTCGCTCTCGTATTAAATAGTATAAGTGTCAGAGGGACCGCACGACACGAACTTCGAGTTTCGAGTTTCGTAGTAGCCTTGCAGCAGCCAGCGCGACACGCGTGCACTCAACAGGGCGACGAGACTAGCGTCCCACCAGCTTCATTTCTTGTTTTTTTATTTTATTTCATGTCATGTTTGAGAAAAGCACTATACAAGCCTTGGCCTGAACGTGGGGTTGCCGGCCTCTACAGTAATCTACTATTTCTGCATAGTGATTCAGCACTGTCTTTTATAGATGCACCATCATTACTGGCACGCCGACGATGTATGTGGACCTGGTTACCCTTGTTCGAAGCGCGGGTGTTACACCGCGGCTGCGAGACGCTCTCAATGCTGGAGCACCGTGTAGTCCTCAGCTCATTAGAGATATCAAGCAGTTCCTCAACGCGGAAACAGTTTCGGTATGATATGCGTAAAAAATAAGTATATTCTTTGTTATTTCTAACTTTTTTTGGCTTCACTACGCCATGCAAAGTACGGAAGTGACTTACATAGTTAGTAAGTTTACTTTGTTTTAGAGTAGGTACCCTTCTTGTGTAATATTATATACCTACCTGGCAATAAACGCATTTTCTTTCTTTCTTTCCTACACAAAAGTGTTTGAAATCCGTGCTCGATGATCTAACTGAAGTAAACTGTATAAGATACCACTTTAAACACGTCTCGTTTGCTGCATATGCGGTGTCTCTTCCAGAAATCATCTTTTTTCGGAGTGAGGAAGGCAAACAAACAACTGGGTCACATCACAGATTGCAAGCCATCACCACTGTCCATAAACAACCGCAATACAAAACAGATTGCAAACACACTTCCCCTAGAAGGGACAAAATAAAATCATTCTTGTACCGGTAATAGTGTTAGCAGCAATCTGCATCGGCCTTTCACCGTTTCGATCAGTAATAATGCATAATGTGTTATAAAGTTTGTTTGTTCTGTTCTACAATCTAGTACAATGTGAAAATTATTTGCAGAGCTTGTTCGGCATGACAGAAACCACAGCAGCCGTTTTTCAGTCACTACCTAATGACAACACAGAACTGGTTGCCGAAACTGTTGGCTATATACAAGACCATATTGAAACCAAGGTACCAACTTTCAGTGAAAATTGTTATGAAAGTCGTTTTACAATTTGATTTTGTACTGCAATCATGTATGTCATGCCCCATGTAATACAATATTTTCTTACATTAACAATATTAGTAATTTAGCTTGAGATAAGCAACGTAATTAATCTCAGTAGTTGTAATCAGATTTATTTCATTGAAGGTAGTGGACGATGAGGGCAAAACAGTTCCATTCGGTAGCCCTGGCGAGTTGCTTGTGAGGGGCTACAGCACAATGATGGGATACTGGGGAGAACCCGAGAAGACTAGGAAGACATTGGGAGCAGACGGCTGGCTTCACACAGGGTAGCACTTGCGTAACATTTCATACTTTTAATTTAATTTTACCTGTTCGTTTGGGACAATCCGAGTTGACTTGAATTTAATTATTTATATGTGATTGAGTGGCAATAGGTACTCATTGAAAAAGAAATAGTCAACTAAGTTCTCCCAAGCAATGTGTCCATTTTGTGGCGTAGTATTTAGACCATGGTTTCCCAACCTTTATTTCGCCAAGCCTCTCCGAACCAAAAATAATATTTTCATACCCCCTTTAAGTTCGGAACAGTTAATTTAACTACGCTACCTACTACCTACCTAGTTTTTTTTCGGAAATGCAAACCTACCTATTACACCCCCATTAAGTTTCTCTACGCCCCCTAGGGGACATGCCCCCTTAGTTGGGAAGTCCTGATTTAGACACTTTTATTTATCTTGATTTAGCCATGATATCGTTCCTTTCATTTGATTGATACAATTTAAAGTAGGTACCTAGAGTGATGCTTCCATGTCCATAGCGTATCGGCAAAAAACATGAAATTGTGGAAATGTTGCATTTCAGAGATAAATTTACACTAAATGAAGACGGATACGGCCGTATTGTGGGCAGGTTAAAGGACATCATTGTAAGAGGAGGAGAAAATATAGCGCCGAAGGAGATCGAAGACCTACTTAACACACATCCTGACATTGTTGAAAGTCAGGTACGAGAGGAATATGCCTGTTCAGTTGTTTTATTATACGGCACCTTATTTATCGATATTTATACTATAATTAAATACATACCAACTGTAAAAACTAAACAATACTCATAAGCTCCCTTTGCTGTATTTGACTCTCCTGTTCCTCAACTAAGTAGCCATATATATATATGGCTTGCTTTCAAGTAAGAACACATAAAAACTACTAATGAATGTAACTTACAGGTGGTCGGAGTATCCGACGAGAGGCTAGGTGAAGAGCTGTGCGCGGTGGTGCGGCTACGGGAAGGCGCTTCTCTAACACCTCAGGATGTGCAGCGGCACTGCACCGGCCGTCTAGCCAAATTCAAAATCCCTAGAATTCTCAAATTCGCTGAAGAATTCCCTAAAACTGTTTCTGGGAAGATACAGAAGTATAAGCTGCGAGATTTGATTGAGTCCGGGAAATTATAAGCCCCTTTCCTCTTAACGAATGCGGCGAAATTGGATCGTCTTATACTCCAAATAAAATAAAAAAATCTACAAAACCTGACTTCTCGCTGCAGTTATCTTGAATTATATAAAGATGAACAGAGTTCGTAAGCAATGTTGATGTTTATCAAACACTGCAAATTATTACCTGTGAGTTTACAAAACTAAGTCTGGTAATATTTCGTGACTTTGCTACCAAATTGGCAGTATATTCTTGAGCTTTACAAATTTTGATTGAATTAGCTGCCATACAAGGCAAAAGCATTGTCGCCGTCTCTATGCTTGCATAGATAACATACATATATACCTGGGGTGCTAATGGTACACAGCAATAATAAGGCGACAAATATATAGCTGAAGTGTGTAAGGACGAGTTCTTATTTTGGCTTCACAAGATATGTGATAACAGTGATTCCCAACGCGGTGTGGCTGTGCCACGTTCCTATCACAAGCTAGGCCTAAGGTAGCATGCTTAGCTTACGGTCGATTTACTCCGGTCTAGGCACAGCGCTATGCCCGGGTGCCTCAATGCTTAGGTAGAGAGATCCTGGGCCTACCAGTGATCTTCTGACATATCCCGACCGATCAATAGGCTCCTGGCCGGTTCAGTTTGCCCGTGATCTGGCCTGGCACCCGCCGGACGTGGGAGCTTTGCCCCCTCGAGGACCTCCACCATCCCCATAGTCCCGACCTCGGTTGCTCCATCATCTTCACGACCGTTAATGCTGGGCAAAAGATACTTGCTCCATGTCTAGTTTATGCGCTCCGCTGTCTATGACATTACCAAGTGTACAATGTACTCTAGGGCTTACTGGACCCATGTACGGAATCTACCCTGTATTGAATTGCGGACATCCTTACACACTCCATGATCATGGTAATTAATATTACATAGCAAAACACTCACCTGAGGTTACAGACGAGTTTCAGGAAGGAACTGACCTCTCTATACTAGGGCACCAGCTTAGTTCTTTTTCCTCGTTTGTTCATTTGTATCGCCATTACACTATAAGGTAGTGCGAACACACAAAATTAGACCAATAAGTAAAAGCAATGTGACCACATTAAAAATGTATTACACATACTAGGGCTGTGACGCTTACCGAGTTTTATATGGCAAATGGTAAGGGACATTCTCCTGGAAAGCCCCAAAATTAGAATAGGCACTAGCACAGAATAAGAAATAGTAAGCCGTCTTATCGCATCTTACTGGTAAAAATGTTTGCTGGCAAACTTTTTTTTCATGCTCTGGGTTTGTACATATTAATATACTTAATTTAAGATTATATTATTAAAATTTAAAGTATTTAATAGTACATTATATTTAACATTAATTTTAACAGATTGGCTGTGATCACAGAATTTACGAAGAAATAAATTTGTTAATTTAATTTACGGGTATGGCTATTTCCTTTGTTAATTTATGCTAGCGTCACATTTTAAGTTAATATATAGATGTTTAAAATATAAGGTGTGACATCAGTTCTTAGTCATGATGAAGAAATTTTCGTTCGCGGAGATTCCATAATGGATGTTATAAAGATTTGACCGATTTAGATGCGATTTCCTTTAATGGATTTGTCATTTATAGAGGGCACTGCAGTTGTCATTTTTCATTCAGACATTTTTCTAGAGGGCACTGCAGTAATAATTTTTTAACTCTTAAAATGACTATTGAGTGTTTTCATTAATCAACAAGTTTGACTGTTTAGCTGCGGTTTTCCGTCTATCCCACTAGTCCAAATTCAAAAATTCAAATTCAAATTATTTATTCAGCAAATAGGCCGCAATGGGCACTTTTATACGTCATTTTTTTAAACTACCAGCGCTTTCGGAAAGACCATCATTGCCAAGAAGAATGCGCCGCAAGAAACTTGGCAGAAAGTCATTTTTCATAATAATATAATTACAAATAAAATACTTAAAAACTATGTTATACAATTAAAGAAAAAAATATAAAACATAATAATAATAAAAATACAGGGATATATGGGGTCCCTTAGTTACAATACTAAACACTAACTATATCTAAACTATATCTACGTTCAGTGGAAGTGTAGAATGCTTCCACCGTCATAAATTTTAAAATAATAATAACAGCTAGCAATTAAGCTTTTGGATTTCGAAGGCAAGTTCACGTCTGCCGTCCCGAAACTTAACTCACACGCACTCATGTCATGCTCTGAAAGCAGAGCGATACCGAGGGCATGGTATTGCTTCCGTTCCCATAAGCGCTATGGGATCGTCTTGGGAACTTCGACGTCGCGAGCCTGTGACTAGAATTTAAACTAAAAATATAAAAGTTTAAAATCCATAAGCTTAACAATATACAGCCTTAAACATAGCAAGGGGATGTATAAAGTCCCTGAGTTAATAATAAAATTATTATACAGCAAGGGGATGTATAAAGTTCCTATGTTAATAATAAAATTCCTAATCTTAAATAATTCAGAGATGTATATAGTCTCTAAATGTCAAAGTAAACTAATTACGTTAATTAAATTATATAATCTTCAGAGGTGTAAAAAGCCTCGAAGGTCAAAAACTAATAATAATTATTAAAATCCCATTGAGTAGTCCCATCAGTCCCAGTAGTCCCATTTCTGTAATGGATTTGATGTGTTCTCTGTTGAGGGTTCTGATGACTACGTCTGAAATAAATTGTTATTATTATTGGTCTTCTGATCACGGGCCAAGGGGTAATTTGTAAAAAACATTAGTCTTTTTCAAATAAGAATATTTTTAACCGTCCTTAATTCTTAAAATTTTATTATATACAATTTAAACCACTTTTCGTTTCAATAACAAAACAAAACATCTACTGATGGAATCATACATTATTATGCAAGATAACAGAAATTTGATAATCTGCTCAGAATTCCATCAAACAGAAGTCGTACGTGATGAATACCATGTAGATAAAATCTAAATATTTTGTTCTTAAGCTTATACTTGAAAGAAACTACACGATTTGTTTAGTGTTTATTCTTACACAAATAAAAAATAAATTATAAAAAAACTTATGTAAAGTTACAAAATAAGTTACTATATTTCTTGAATTGTGCAATCCTACAGATACATTAATAGACAACTGCGAATATAAATAAATATCGAGATAAAAAATGTTTCCGTTACTTGTTGCGTTCAATTTCACCGGAGGTTGGCGGTGGTTTAATCAGAAAATTTCCCGTCACGTTTATCCGATTGCCAAATTGTTTGAAAAACATTCGAAATTCTAAAAATAGTGAGATAATTTTACGTTATATTTGAGTTTTACAAAAGTAAAGTTAATAGTTGTGAGGCAAACGCAGGAAAATTCATTGATGTAAAAAAATACAACGTACCAATAGTAGTAATTATGCTTGTTCATAGCGACGACCAGATACCGCTAAGTAGTCTGAGAAACCACACTAGGTGTCTATATATCTATGTGCGTTTAAATATTCTTTTTGATATCAGTAGTCAGTTATCCAGCTGTTGTCGAGTTGGTGAGTCTGTGATAGTTGTGTTTTGATGATAAAATAAACAACATGTTATTTAAAACTATTGCGTCTGTGTCAACAAATGTTGCCGTAAAGAGAAGTCTATGGTGAGTGAATATTTTTATCTACCGTACGTTATTGGTGTTGTTATATTTCCTTTGATTTCTTCAATCATACCATTTAAAAAAATGTCTTAACTATTATATTACTATCTACTGTATGTTATGAAATACTACCTACTGCAAAGTCATCGCTACTTCACTAGTAATATGTTAGCAAACACGAGTTAAAGACTGTCCACGATAAAATCCGGGCATGCCTGATCTGGTGTATCTTTGTAATGAATGCTAATTTTCAAGCAGTACTTTTTGTAATAGTCAGTGGTTATGAAAATACATAATAAAAATACAATCACAATTATATTTCTAGCTTTGTCCTCGAGATTAGCAGAGATCACATGTAGTAACGCATATTGTGTCGCCTTCCACACTATATTTGAGATGCTGTATGAACAGCAACCCTTTACCTTTACTTTTTTTTTTTTTTTTTTGTGGGTACACCGAGCCTTCTCAGTTTCTACCCCATTTGATATCTCCATTCGCATTTTAGTGCTTCGCCACTCCGCACGTAATAAGCGACGCGCCGCGTAATACTGAACCCAGTGCTATTCTCGTTAAAAATGGGTAAACGTACTCGCATAGAACCTGACGATTACGAATATATCGCTAAAAAGTTTAAAAAACTGGAACGCAAGTTATTACGCGCACGTCGAAAACACCGCGACCGCGACCGACAACCACGGCAACATTCCTCATCTTCGTCGTCCGACTCGTCGTCGTCGTCATCTTCGTCGTCGTCGAGTTGCAGCTCGGCATCATCTCGCCCGCATCCACGGCGCGCTTCATGTTCGTCCCTGCCGGAGCCGTATAACAATGAAGGTACGAAAACGCTCACTTACCATTATGTTCGTAGTAAATCAGTACTGCGGTTTGCCCTTGGGGTTCTCACTTTGCTGGTAAACGAATATACATGGTACTTAGCATTGCAGTCAGCACTAAGGTTGACATCTTTGCTGTTACTACGCTGTGTGTCATTGCTATAATGACTCACCCAGATCTACCAGAGCGTTTTTTTACTTGGCAATACGATAGCCTAGCATTGCAGTCAGCACTTAAGGCTGATATCTTTGCTATTCCCTATTGTAACGTCGGATCATTGCGATTACAGACGTGCCAGCGATCGAATACATGGGCGTCTTGGCACCTGACCAGCCGGCTACGGCTTCCGCTGCGCCCGCGCACGCGGCGCCAGGTGCCACCACGCCGGCTCGCCCACCCATGGGCATGGGCACCGATATACCGGCGCAACCGCGCACAGGCGCTGGCGCGCCCGCACAACCGGTGGCATCATCAAGTCGCGCGGCGGCCGCGCTGGCCGAGAGCGCGCCTCCAGCGCATTCTGCAGAACAACAGCCTGCTGAAGTTTTAGAACCAGAACTAGACGAAGAATTACTTAGAATACTAGGTGATGACCCATCACAGACCAAGATTTACGGTAAGGAGATTAGACCAGATCTGGCGGTACGCTTCCAACACATAGCAACCGCGGGTTTGTCCAAAGAATCTCGCAAGGAGCTGTTGGAAAAACATCTACCTCCAGCTAACAGTATTTTAATTGACGCGCCTACCCTCAACCCAGAAATAAAGGCCGCGATTCACGAACATGTCTTTAAAAGAGACAAAAGCATAGAATTAAGACAAAAACAAGTTGCTTCAGTCATTTCCTGCATAGGAGATAGCCTCACGTTACTCCTGTCAGAGCAACCTAGAAATACAGCTGTAATCCAATTGCTGATGGACGCTAGCAAAATTCTATGCGATTGTCAGAACGCAGAATCCTTGGTCCGTAGGAGCTTTATCCTCCATAATCTTAAGAAGGGATTAAAGGAGGAACTACAAACTACTAAAGTTGACAAATTTCTATTTAGTCACGACCTAGCCGATAAGCTAAAAGCAGCGAAAGCTATAAACAAATCTGGAGACGATTTAAAGATCCCAATAGCAGTTCAAGCAAAGAAGAATGTCAAGCCACCAGCCAAGAATTTAAACTGGCGAGGTCCTCCCCAAATTCCAAGGCCGAAGGGGATTCAGAGGACGAAGGAGCCTGCCCCGAAGAATCGCCGTTACAACTCCTCGAGACAATCGTCGCGTCCAGCGTCGACTCGCAACAGTCGCCCTTAAACACGGTAAAGTTCGCCGGCAGACTTTCTCGCTTCAGTTACCAATGGTCCCTTCTTACAAGCGATAGTACCATTCTGTCGTGGATAGACGGTTACCAAATCCCATTCTCGCGTCCTGTAACTCAACTTACGCTTCCCGCGCATAGAACTTACTCAACCACTGAAAAACTGCAGTTCAAGCAGTCTATACAAGAACTTTTGTCTAAGGGGGCCATTTCCGAATGTTATACTTGCGAAAATCAATTTATATCACCGATATTCCTAGTACCTAAGCCAAACGGTAAGACAAGATTTATATTGAATCTAAAGGTCTTAAATAAATTTATAGACACCCAACATTTTAAACTGGAGGATCTGCGCACGGCCTTGAAACTGGTATCTAGAAACAGTTTCATGAGCACGCTAGACCTCAAGGATGCATATTTCTTAATAAAAATACATGACGACTATAAGAAATATCTTCGTTTCACTTTCGATGACAAATTATATGAATTTAATGTCTTACCTTTCGGCTTAAATACAGCCCCCTTTGTATTCACCAAAATCATGAAACCAGTAATCAGTTTACTTAGATCATGTGGCTACCTATCCACAATATATCTGGACGATCTATTACTCATAGGCCAGTGTCCCAATTCTTGCCTACGAAATATATCGGACACTACAAGACTCCTGGAGTCTTTAGGGTTCGTAATAAATAGAAAAAAGAGTTGTCTTCTTCCTGACACTGCATGCAAGTTTTTAGGCTTTGTAATAGACACTAAAAACCTAGAGGTCAGTTTACCACCTGAAAAAATTAATAAGATTAAATCAGAAATAGTTAAATTTCGTAAACTTAACCGTTGTAAGATACGAGAGTTTGCTCGTCTGGTGGGTTTACTCATCTCCGCTTGTCCCGCCGTCGAATACGGCTGGCTCTACACTAAGGAGCTCGAGAGATGCAAATACCTAAATTTACTCCATGACGATAATTATGATAATTATATGAATATACCGTCATCGATTTTGCCTGATCTGGAATGGTGGTCTGATGCTATTAAACATCCCACAAATAAAATAAAACAAAACTCATTTTGCTTAGAAATCTTTTCCGATGCCTCAACTACGGGATGGGGGGCTGCCTGTAGAGAGGAACGGGCTAGTGGGATGTGGAATGAAGATGAGCGCTCACGGCACATCAACTACTTAGAAATTTTGGCTGCATTTTTCGGACTAAAAGTTTTTGCTAAATCCTATTATGACTGTCAAATTCTTTTGAGAATTGATAATACTACAGCTATTTCATATATAAACCGCATGGGCGGTATACAGTTCCCTCATCTTACCAACATTACCAGAGAAATATGGCAATGGTGTGAACAACGTAAAATTACATTGTTCGCGTCATACATAAGCTCCACTGATAATGAAGTCGCAGACGCCGAGTCACGGCGCGTCCATCCGGACATCGAATGGGAACTTTCAGACTTTGCATTCCAAGCAATCGTAAAACGTTTTGGAGTCCCGGATATAGACATATTTGCTAGTAGATTAAACAGGAAATGTATACAATACATATCATGGCACCGGGACCCCGACGCTTACGCAACTGACGCGTTTACAATACCATGGACCGGTTTAAAATTTTATGGCTTTCCACCGTTTTCCATTATCCTCAAAACATTGAGAAAAATTATAGATGATAAAGCTCAGGGTATACTTGTAGTCCCTTTGTGGCCCACACAGCCATGGTACCCCTTGTTCCAAAGCCTGTTATTATCAAAACCGTTAGTATTTAAGTCTGGTAAAGGTTTGATTTTTTCTCATTCCAGCAACCGAGATGTTCACCAGAGGACTACCCTGGTTGCCGGGAGGTTATCCGGACGTCCTTCTTAGGTCAAAATGTACCATCACCATCGATAAATATCATAATTGCATCCCTCTCAGATAGCTCTTTAAAGCAATACGACACATGCTTTAAAAAATGGTTTCTGTTCTGCAGTAAGCATAAACAGAACATGTACCTAAAATCAGTTCCAAATTTAATCTCCTTCTTAACAGAATTATATGAATCTGGTGCTCAATATGGAACATTGAATAGTTGTAGATCAGCTCTATCTTTAATTCTAGGTCACGATATAGGAAATGATGACCGGGTGAAACGCTTTCTTAAAGGCATTTTCCGCCTACATCCCCCGTTACCCAAGTATGATACCACTTGGGATACATCCTTGGTCCTTAACTTCCTTGCTAGCTGGTACCCAAACGAAACTCTAAATCTAGAATTGATCTCTAAGAAATTAGCTACTTTGCTCGCCCTTACAACCGCACATAGAGTGCAAACTATCTCCAAAATAGATATTAAAAACATTGAGTCACATGACAATGCCATCCATATTAAAATCCCTGATCTTATAAAGACGTCTCGGGCCGGTGCCTCCCAGCCGACCTTTATTCTTCCATATTTTCGTGAAAGACCAGAAATTTGCCCAGCTTCGGTCCTTCACTGTTATTTAAATTTAACAAAATCATTGCGTTCTAACAGTCTTCTTTTTGTGGGCTTTAGGAAGCCACATAAATCGATTTCCTCACAAACTCTGAGCAGGTGGATTAAAAATACACTACAAAGCTGTGGCATTGACACATCTCTTTTTACTGCTCACAGCACAAGACATGCTGCCACTTCAAGGGCGCACAGACTAGGTGTTAGTTTGGACACAATTCGTAAAACAGCAGGTTGGAGTGGCAGCTCCAACACATTTGGTCGTTTCTATAATAGGAACGTAGGCTTACATAATAATGATTCTTTCGCAAAAAGCGTATTAGCCGATTGTTTAATTGATCCTAACATTGATTGTACTTAACATGATGTCTCTAATCTGATTATTGCAAAATGAACCTACTTATTTGTTTCAATTTTGAATTTAATATAAATGTACCTATGATCACTTCGTTGTTTTTCTCTGATGTTAGTGGTACAATCTCTCAACATCTACATGTGATCTCTGCTAATCTCGAGGACAAAGCTAGAAATATAATTAATGATTAAACGAACTTACCTGTAAGTGAAGTTCTATCATAATTATATGATAGCTTTGTCCGAAGAGATTAGCATCCCACCCTCCCCTTGTCAAGCCCCTTAATAAAGTAACAATTACACATACAAACTCATTATATAAGTACCTATGTGTAGCTATATAATGCATGTATCTGTCTAGCTATGTGGTGGGAGACTCTGAACTAAATGAAGATATCAAATGGGGTAGAAACTGAGAAGGCTCGGTGTACCCACAAAAAAAAAAAAAAAAAAAAGTAAAGGTAAAGGGTTGCTGTTCATACAGCATCTCAAATATAGTGTGGAAGGCGACACAATATGCGTTACTACATGTGATCTCTGCTAATCTCTTCGGACAAAGCTATCATATAATTATGATAGAACTTCACTTACAGGTAAGTTCGTTTAATCATTAATTTAACGTTAGGGCGTCTGTTAGTTTTAGCTTTAATGTATTCACTGTGCTAAAATACTGTACACTAAGTATTTTGTAACGTTCACTAGTTTCAACTTCAATGCCACATTGTATTTATATTTTCACAAGCTGTTTACGCTCATTAGGAATTTATCTTTCCAATAAGAATCATGATGTTACTGTTTTCTACTTGGAAGAGTCGGGAAACGAATCCAAGCATCAAAATAGTATTTATATGGGAGGCATTTTTCTGCCAAAAAGGAAAAATGCACCAAAACTGTTCTGAAAACTGACTCAATCTGAAGTCAATTCGAAAATTATTAGCTGTCGTGAAAGACAATGTATATAAGCTTATAAAGTGATTGATCAATTTAAAAAATATATTAAACTTTACATAAAAACCTAGAAAAGACCGTCAAATGACGCTGTACAAAATAATTTAGGCACATCTAATATATAAGCTAAAAAAATCACAGACGCCCTTAAACTTTTTATTTGATTATATTTATATTATGTAGTTTCATAACCACTAATTACTTAAAAAGTGAGCATTCATTACAAAGTACACCAGATCAGGCATGCCACCACGCATTGTCCGTGTACACCATTACCACCATCGATAGCCATTTGTCTCAAGCACTATCTCTTTTGTATTGTAAAATTTTAAAGAAAGCTTTTATTTATCACTTTTGACTAAATTTCTGTTGGGATACAGTATTAGTTCATGACATCAGGTTTTAGAAATAACGTATTGACGATCAGAATAACAATAACAGGTTGATAGAAAACTTTGCCCCTTAAATTTTGTCTAATTGTGCTGTACAAAACATTCAAGGCGCAAACTAAATAGGTTAGCCTTCAATAATAATATCAGCTGTGAAAGGTTTGTTGAGTGTGAATGTTTGTTAATATTTCACTCTAAGACGGCTGATCTGTGCGGATCGGATAAAAACACAGATACTTTATAGCTTTGGACTAACACATAATGTATTACGTGAAATTGCGTAATTTCTGCGTAGTTTTAGCGATAAATGTAATTCGCAAACGAAGTCG
>NC_133481.1:20758429-20868327 GCF_025370935.1 Choristoneura fumiferana | reverse complement strand
CTTAAAAACTAAAAGGAAGAAAATAAGTCTGGTGGTCTAGGACTCTGTTAAGTAGCTAATTTAAAGCTCAACAGTCGGGACCCATTACTAAATTAAATGGGTCCCGACTGTTGAACTTAAACCACTAGACTTATTTACTTCCTTTTAGTTTTTAAGGCAGTCGGAGTTTTGATTTTTAAATTGAATGATTTATTTTATACTTTTTAGGGTTCCGTAGCCAAAATGGCAAAAACGGAACTCTTATAGTTTCGCCATGTCTGTTTGCCTGTCCGTCCGCGGCTTTGCTCAGGGACTATCAATGCTAGAAAGCTGTAATTTTGCACGAATATATATGTAAACTATGCCGACAAAATGGTACAATAAATAATATAAAAAAAATGTAGAGTAAGTACCTTCCATAGACGAAAAGTGGGGGTGATTTTTTTTCTCATCCAACCTTGTAGTGTGGGGTATCGTTGGATGAGTATTTTAAAACCATTAGGGATTCAGTGATTTGTTTGCAAAATATTCAACTTTAAAGTGAACATTTTCATTAAAATCGAGCGTCCCCCCCCCCTCTAAAATCTAAACCGGTGGGTGCAAAAAATTGAAAAAATTCAGGATGGTAGTAAAAATATCAAACTTACAGGAAAACTGTAACGGTTAAGTTTTCTTGAGAATTATTAGTAATTTAAGAGTAAATAGCAGCCTCAGGTATATACCTAATTAGATAATATTACTACGAAATCTTAGAAATATTTACTTAATTTTTTCGGAACCCTATTTACTCGTGTCCGACACGCTCACCTATTTGATATTCTTGGACATGGTCTTGATACATAAATTGCACGTATATTTAGAATCTCATATAGCTATTTAGCAGCTAAATCAGCACCACCGATTTAGAATGGGCTAATATAGCTTTCATTTGGCTGCACAAAAATCGTTATGTGAACCGTGTTCAAATAAACTGAGCGCGCCTTAACTAGCTCTAAGTTGACCTTCCTTCTACATTAAGAATAAACCTATCTATCTTTTCCTCTTTCTTTATCAACATTGAATTCAGCATTGAGGCCCAATCATAAAATAGCAAAACACCGCATAAATTCATACAATTAAGATCGTTAAGCAGGAAGTTAAGAAGAATACCCATTTCCAGTCAAGATGGTTAATTTGGGACACAAATTAAGATACATTTGTACATGCATACAAAAAACAGAACCCTAATTTGTATCAAATAAATCCGCGGGCGTCGCGCATTGAAAAAAGTTCAACGTTCTAAACCAGCAACAATCATTTATCAGCAAACGAATTTAACACTAAATCGAGTTTTATTCCCAAATATTGTAAGCCTTTAAAGATCAATAAAATTTTTATTTTTCCCAAGACCGATTGTGACTAATGTTGTACCTCTGAGAGCGAGGACTGAGAGCTCGAGTTTTAATATATCTATAATAAGCAATTATATAGCATTTGTTGCTCGGACATCAATTGGATAATAGTCGATGCTGATGCGCAATGACCAAAATAGACGTGTTGTTGCAAATGTAAACCTATCTATAACTAAGTATAATACGTGTCCGAGGCACGTCAGATGATTTGTTAGCATAGGGCAGTCGCAAATTAAACTCGATCGAACTACACGTATTTCTTTTAATAATCCAACAAATTCAAGCCATTCAAATCTCAACCTTATCACCAAAACATATGGTCACAATCGAACCGGATAACTTACGCTGCGGACACTCGCCGGCCGAGCTACGAGAACAAAAGAACTGCATTCCAAGCCGGCGCATCTATTCAATTGCATCGAACTTGAGATTATTACGAAGAAGTAAACAACTTTTATGGCTTAGTGTTTTAACAACATTCAATATAATTTGATTTATATTGTTTAAACAAAACTTTTGAAGAATACGTGAAGTAGGTATGGCTACTCAAGAACAAATACTCGCCGTGCTTGAAGATGCTGCTACTTCGTTTAAAAAAACACAGCTTAATTTGAAGAAATGTCCGAAGGCCAGACTAACGAAAGGATACATTGAGTCACGTATGAAAATTATCGACGATTACTGGACAAATTTTAAGGACGCACACAAACAATTGGTTAAAATTACCCCAAAGGAAAGTCGAGGAATTTTACCTTACTTTTTAAACGAAGAGTACTATATCTACGAAGATTTGTATAACGTGCTACAAGGCGATTTAAGAGATATGCTAATGAGTTTATCACAACAATCAACGATGGATTCTGTAAATTTGAGCTTAGTGGAGAGTGCACAAAATAACCTTGTACGTTTGCCGAGGATCCAGCTGCCCACGTTCACCGGGCGCTACGAAGAGTGGCCAACGTTCCAGGACTTATTTATTTCGTTGGTGCATAACAATAAAACCCTCAGTGACGTTCAAAGGTTACATTATTTGAAGACCAGTGTTACCGCAGAAGCCGAGTCGTTGTTAAAGCATGTGCAAGTTACGTCAGATAATTATTTACAAGCATGGGATATTTTGAAAACAAGGTATGGCAACAAAAGACTTAATTTAAATCACAATTTGAAGAGATTACTTAATCAACGCAAAATTACCACCCAATCAGCTGTTCAATTTAAATGCTTAGTAGATACTTCTACTGAATGTTTGAATAACCTTAAAAACATGCAAATCGACACGAGCTCTTGGGATTCGATAATTATATTTCTGCTCGTCCAGAAATTGGACCCAGAGACGCATAAAGAATGGGAAGAGTATTCGTACAAAAATGACTCCGAGCCGCTACCCACATGGAATGATTTCAAAACATTTTTAGAAACCAAATTCCGCACATTGGAGTTAATTAATGCAAATACACGAGAAATTAAGCAAGTCAAAGAAAAATCATTTTATGTTGCCACGCCGACTGTTGTTAAAAATTGCGTTATGTGCACAGAGAGCCATACATTATGCCACTGTAAAGAGTTTACTACCTTGGAACCTACAAAAAGATACGAGTACGTTAAGAACAAAAACCTGTGTTTTAACTGTTTAGTACCAGGACACTCAGCGTCAAGGTGCAGAGTACCTGTGTCCTGTAGAATATGTCAACGACGTCATCATTCCCTTCTACATCAATCTAATGAACGGGAGCTTGCGGGATCCATGAAATCTTCACAACCGCTAGCTTCAACACAACATGTTGTAGAAGACCAAGAAGAACTAATAGCTAATACAATGATCGCGTCACATCTCACTACTAGACCTGGAGTAGCACTACTAGCCACAGCTGTGGTGGAAGCAACAAGCAAGCTGGGTCACATCATTCCACTACGCGCGCTAGTTGACCAAGGTTCCCAAGCATCGTTCATCAGCGAAAAGGCGACTCAATTACTCAAGTTAGATCGACAACCAGCAAAAGGAAGCGTCACAGGGGTGGGGTCTACAAGAACAAATATTAAACACGTGGTTCAGCTTCAACTAAAGTCACGGTGGGATGCAACATATGTCCTACCGATACAAGCCTACGTCATGCCTAAACAACTGACCACGAAGATCCCCACTAAGGAAATTATGACACAACCCTGGCCACACCTACAGGGATTACAACTGGCTGACCCGACTTGGTTCACGTCAGGACCTATCGACCTTCTTCTAGGCGTCAAAGAATATGCAAGAATAGTACAACAACACTTAATTAAAGGTCCTCCAGGTACACCAAGCGCACATAAAACCGACCTGGGCTGGATTCTTTTTGGAGAAGTTTCATCAAAAGCACAAGAAGCTACTCACCTCGTTATGCATCATCAGGTTGACGTGGAAGACATGTTGAAGTCAATATGGGAAATTGACACTGGCACTAAAAGACACTTAACACAAGAAGAAAGGTTATGTGAAGAAAACTATGAAAAAACAATTAGCAGAAACAAAGAAGGACGATACATAGTCAAACTTCCCTTTAAAACTGATAATCCACAATCACCCGACGGAAACACAAAAGAGATAGCAACAAACAGATTTCTTCAGTTGGAAAAAAGGTTCAAGAAGTCACCGGACCTGAAAGCAGAATACACAAAAGTAATTAAAGATTATATAGATCAAGGACACATGGAAGAAATACCTGAAGAAGAAAAAGAAACAAACAAATCAGTTTACTTACCACACCACGCCGTTGTTCGCGAAGACAAAGAAACCAGTCGGACGCGCGTTGTTTTCGATGCGTCGTGTAAAGGAACGAACAATATATCGTTGAACGAAGAGTTAATGGTTGGGCCTCAACTACAAGACGATTTGAGAAATCTTTTAATGCGATGGCGAATGAAAAAGATTGCATTCGTGGCTGATGTCGCACAAATGTATCGTCAAGTTTTGGTTACTTCTGAAGACACGGATTATCAACGAATTCTATGGAGAGAAAATGAATGTGAAGATTTAAGAGAGTATCGTCTACTAAGAGTTACGTTCGGCACGGCACCAGCCCCATACTTAGCCGTTAAAACACTCCAGCGTGTTGCTACTGATGAAGGACATGAACAAGCAGAAGCTGTTAAGATAATAAAAGAAGATTTTTACATGGATGACTTACTTTCTGGCGCAGCAACTCCTGAAGAAGCTATATTGGTTGCTAAAGAAGTTTCCAACATTTTAAACAAAGGTGGATTCCATCTGACGAAATGGGCATCAAACAACATTGATTTTATGAAAGCCTTTGATGCAACCGAAAGATCAACTAATGTTCATGTACAACTGAATCTTGATGGTACCATAAAAGCACTTGGAATATTTTGGAATTTAGGAAAAGACACATTTCAATACAAGTTGTCTTTACCACCGATGACAAAAAACATAACTAAGCGAAACATTTTATCTGATGTACAGAAATTATTTGACCCACTTGGATGGATTGCACCTAGTACGATTATGGCAAAGATCTTGATTCAGAAATTATGGCTCGAAAAGGTGAACTGGGATGAAAACGTAAGTTCTGGTCTGGAACAAGAATGGAGAAAAATAAGAGAAGATTTTGAACACGTCACTGATATTCAAATAGACCGATGGCTTCACACAGATCATTTGGACAGTAAAACCATTCAAATCCATGGCTTCAGTGATGCATCGATGCATGCATATTCAGCTGTAGTCTACATAAGAACTGAAACAAGGCATAAAATCAGGTGTAAGCTCGTTGCTGCTAGAACTAGGGTAGCACCACTGAAGACTGTTTCATTGCCTCGCCTAGAACTTTGTGGGGCGTTACTGCTCTCCAAGTTAATGAAGCAAGTTGGACAAGCAATGAGAATACCCACATCACAGATGCATGCTTGGACAGACTCATCCATTGTCATTGCGTGGCTTTCTGGAGAACCCAACCGGTGGAAGCCTTTCGTTGCGAATCGGGTTGTAGAAATCGTTGAAAACCTAAACAACAAGCATTGGCACCATGTTAAATCTAATGAAAACCCAGCGGACGTGGCCTCGCGAGGAATATTACTGTCGGAGTTGAGAACGCATGAAATGTGGTGGAACGGGCCGAACTGGCTATCTGAAAAAGAAATAAACATTAATACAAAAGAAATACATACAACAGATGAAGAAATGAAAGGAACGAAAATACATACTTACCTTAATACTGAAGAACAAAACGAATTAGGTACTAGATTAACTACACAATTTGAAGCCTTTGACTCTTTAGAAGAACTAATTAAAACTATTACCTACTGCCGAAGATTTTTAAACTGTAAAAAGAAAATGGAAAATATGAATACTGACTTAACAACAAATGAATTAGACACATCGCTGACTATTTGCGTTAGAAAAGTACAAGAAGAAGAATTTGGAGAAGAAATTGAAAGATTACAATCAAACAAGCAAGTAAAAAGAACGAGCGTGCTACGATCGTTGAACCCGTATTTAGATGAAAAAAATATACTGAGGGTGGGCGGTCGTCTACGGAATTCTAAGCTTGACGATGATAGAAAACATCCAATTATCTTGGGACATCAAAATTACCTAACGCATTTAATCATTGCTAATTCACATGACAAAACGCTGCATGGAGGACTGGCGTTAATGATGTGCAATTTGCGCTCAAAGTATTGGATTTTAAGAGCCAAGTCACTGACGAAAAAATATATTAAAAAATGCCTAATTTGTGCAAAGCAAACAGCCACTAATAAATCTCAAATTATGGGAGATCTCCCAGAAGTCAGGGTAACTCCATCAAGAGCATTTTTACACAGTGGAGTGGATTTTGCCGGCCCTTTTCTAGTTCTGTCGTCTAGAGGAAGAGGTGCAAAAACTATGAAGGCTTACATATCTATTTTTATATGCATGTCCACGAAGGCCATTCATATCGAGTTGGTTGGAGATCTAACTTCAGAGGCATTCATAGGAGCCTTTAGGCGTTTTGTCGCTCGAAGAGGAAAATGTAGTCATATTTGGAGCGATCAAGGGAGAAATTTTGTAGGGGCTAACAAGGAGCTCGTGGATTCCTGGAACGAAGTAAACTTGAAATTTTCGGGGAAAATAGCTGAGACACTCGCAACAGAAGGCACCCAATGGCACTTTATACCCGCTTATAGCCCCACCTTTGGTGGCCTGTGGGAGGCAGGCGTAAAATCAATTAAACACCACCTTAAAAGAATACTGAACAGCAATCTAACCTTCGAAGAAATGTCAACTGTCCTTTGTCAAATAGAGGCCTGCTTGAACTCGCGACCTTTGTGTCCGATTGATGATACGGATCCGGAAAATCTAAACCCTCTCACACCTGGACATTTTCTAATCGGAGAAGCCCCTATTGTAGTTCCAACTCCTGATTATAGAGATGCTAAGATGCACAGCTTGTCAAGATGGCAGCATACTCAAAAAATATTGTCAGATTTCTGGCGTAGATGGCAGGATGAATATTTAACCAGATTACAGCAACGTCCTAAATGGCTAAAAAAGGAAGACGAATTTAAAATTGGAGATATTGTCCTAATCAAGACTGATAACTTACCACCGGGTAAATGGTCATTAGGAAGGATTGTTGAAAAACACCCTGGAGAAGATGGTTACACTAGAGTATACAGTGTAAAATCTGGTAGCAACATAGTGAAAAGATCTGTTACGAAATTGTGTGCATTACCTGTTGAAATCAATTAATATTTAAGTATTTATGATTGTTAAATTGTTTCTGTCATCAATTTTGCATGCTGTTTAAATTCAATTTGAAAGGACTTAATAGTCCTTTGGTGGGCGGTATGTTAGTGCAAATGTAAACCTATCTATAACTAAGTATAATACGTGTCCGAGGCACGTCAGATGATTTGTTAGCATAGGGCAGTCGCAAATTAAACTCGATCGAACTACACGTATTTCTTTTAATAATCCAACAAATTCAAGCCATTCAAATCTCAACCTTATCACCAAAACAATACTAATCGGCGTACTCATTCCAATTCTAACAAACGATTGAAATTTATAACTGCGATGAAGGACAAAAACGATTACTGTACTGGGCTTTTTGTTGATCGCTGATGGATGGACATAAATACTGACATGGCGAAATATCGTGAGAAGAAAAGGTTAGACTTTTCAGTGATTTCGCAAAAGCGCCGGTGACCAAAGGGCAGTATCTATTTATGCTTTAAGGAACTATGTAGTTTACATTTTAGTTATTTAATTTCTCCTTTATAGTTTAACATAATGTATTTTCCCTAATGAACTACATATTATCACTAAAATATTTCATAATTTGAAGATATTAGTGATAAGATTTTGGTTAAATAATAGTTTATAAATTACATTAATAAACTTTTCAATAAAGTTGAACAGTTTTTGACGTTTCAGCAAGCCTCTAGTTTTCTGTGGATCTTAAAATGCATATGATGTTGGCGACAATGCGAGGCTTCATGCAAGGAGGACAGTACTTTTTCACGCAAATCACGACATGGCCGGGGCGGGTTTTTGCGGTGGCCGGACACCGTTCCCACGCGAGGGGAACGGGTTGCGGACCGTTCCGGTTTTTGTGCCGGACGATTATCGGCGACGACGCGTCCGCGCCCTTAGCCGGTGCACTGGGATTGATTCGCGGAAGACAGAGGCGTTTGCTGTGATTAAGATATTGTGTCATTACAATGTTGTTGCAGACGTTAAGTTCAAATTCAGAAAACTAATTCACGGATGTCACCGTGATTTGATTTTTGATCTCAATTGTTCCGTGAAACTTAATCCCGTTGAAAATGAGACTACAGGGGTAGTTCTTAGTGGCTTACCCATTCTGTTGCTGACTACAAGTACTGTCAAACCATTTGCTTCCCGATCGCTCCAGAATTTCCTCATGTCACAGTAAGTTTCATCATCATATCAATATCAATATGACTTTTTATTTGAAACGGTTCCACAGTGGGTCATTCAGTGAGTTCAATAGTCATCATCATCATCATCTCTACCGAAAGACAGACCCTGCTGCAAAAATGCCTCTTCCAAAGAGTCCCACAACGAGTTGTAAGTGTGCACTGTAATTGTTATAAATGATTTTGATTTGATTTGATACCCAATCTCACTAATCCCACTAATATTATAAATAAGAAAGTTTAATTCTGTTTGTTTGTTTGTTACTTCATCACGTCTAAACCGATGAACCGATTTAGATTAAATTCGGTATACAGATAGTTCGAGTCCCAAAAAACGACATAGGATACTTATCCCGGAAAATTGCATAGTTCCCGCGGGATAGCGGATAAACGATTTCGTAGTCGCGGTAGTGTATTATAAAAACGCACGACGCACCGCCGCCGGTATTTGCAAGGATCAGGGCAGTGTAAACAGAAGCTGATCAGCGAGTCACTCACCGGTGAAGAGCTTGTGTGCGCGGGCGGGCGCGCGCATGCGCTGGTGAGCAGCCTGCGCAGACGCGCCGCCGGGTACTCCAGCCACGGCCGCCGGCAGCCCTGCAACAAAAAAAAAACGAAACGTTTATAAACGAAATAAATAAATTCTGTAAGTAGGCGGTAAAGAGCTCTTTTACATGTCAGTTTTTATACTAATGAAATGAAGTGAAATATTTATTTGCTGGAATACCTACGTTTGCATAAGGTAAGCGGTAAGGTAAGCATTGTATCGGTAAAGTTCGTATTTACCGTGCTCTCTCCAGTGCCGGATTAGCATATAAGCAAATTAAGCAATTGCTTAGGGTATCACGTCTTGGGGGGCACCATAAACAGCACCAAAAATAAAATTTGCTAACATAAAAAAGATAAGGCTGATTAGGGCTACTTATGGCTGGGGGCGTCATGTGTGGATTGCTTAGGGAATCAAATAGTCTAAATCCGGATTGGCTCTCTCAGTGAGCTTCAGTATCCAGCCATACATTTTTCACTTTGACATTTGACATGACACTTTATAACCAAGTTCCATATTAATGGATAGTATCTGGGCGACCGAGCTTTGATCGGGCTAAAACTCGTTAAGAAGCGTTTTTCTAGAGAAAAGACCAAGCTAGATCGATTTTTCATCCCCGAATATACTTTTATTTATTGAATAATTTGGATGTAGTTATACAAACAGGAACCAACCCACACCACCCCCCAAAATTGATAAGTATGCAACACGTTACTAAAATGCACTCTATCGAGTTGATAGAACGTGCATTTTATTAACTTGTTGCATACTTATCTATACTTTTAGGGGGAGGTGTGGGTTCGTTCCTGTTTGCATAACTACGTCCATTTGTAGTACAAAATAACAATTGATTGACACTTCGGGTGCCGATGTATTCTGACGTCGCCATTTGTCCTATCTTCCATGTTATAAACGCGTCTTAACTTTGTTGTCTGTCTAAGTTGAGTTTGCCTATATCTGTAAATCAGAACCGACAGTAGAAATTTTCGACTAAAATATATCCATGACGTATACAAAAAAAAAACACGTTAGATTACTATACTTATATTCCGCCGCACTTATGCCATCCACTTCAATGTAGAACCACATATTGCATTGTTTTGATAACAAACCGCAGTTAAAAAGCGATTAGCATCACACCAAACATAACTATTAACCATAACCCTTCCGCGTTCATACTGGGACGCAAAAAACGTTTGTAAACACCCATCGCACCTGACGCCACGCGCGGCGCAGACACGTTTTTGTCACCGTCGCAAGATTGGGGTTACCGCTATTCAAGAACCCTTTGGCACCTGCGCGGGCGCACGCGGCGGGACCTTGATTGATAGTGCCCGAGGTATCGGGGCTCACACGTGTCTAATGAGTGGTTGAATTTAAGGACTCCTCGTGTCACAAATGTGGGTCAAAGGAAGGGTTTATTAAGGAAATGAGAAATTTTCCGATATTACTCGTGTGTGTTAGCGTGATAAGTCCTGTACGTGGTATTTTGACTAAAAGTTTTTATTGCCTCTAACAGCCTCTTGTTGTCGTGAAAACTTTGAATACTGAAACAAACAATTGTTTTAACATTTGATATGGCTACAGTAGCGTTATAGACGAGTTGTATTTTTAGACCAGTTGCGTTTTAGGTGAAAAGCGTTTTAGACCAGCTTCCAGTTGCGTTTTAGACCAGTTACTACTTAGACCAGTTTCCTTATAGACCACTTGCT
The DNA here is from genome assembly GCF_025370935.1 of Choristoneura fumiferana. Classification (NCBI taxonomy): domain Eukaryota; kingdom Metazoa; phylum Arthropoda; class Insecta; order Lepidoptera; family Tortricidae; genus Choristoneura; species Choristoneura fumiferana. Next base: position 20,857,780 of record NC_133481.1, on the reverse strand, counting down.
ACTTAGACCAGTTGCCTTATAGACCAATAGCTACTTAGACCAGCTGCTTTTTAGACCACATGCTACATAGACCAGTTGCTTTTTAGACGAAGTGAGACTAACCCACATCACAATGCCTCGCCTGTCAGTTGGCACCTTCGCCTGGGGTTGTCAGATGTCAAATTTTAAATTCCGGAGAAAAAACCTTTCTTAAAAAAAACCTGAGATGCATAAATAAAATTATTTTATATTTTGTACCTTTTTAATTAAAAAAACTCTACATCCTTAAATTTCCAAAATCCGATCGTGATCCTGAGAAGAGTCTAAAAAACCGGAGAATTCAGCATAAATCCTGAGATTATGTGGTAACGCTATGTACCTTCACTTAACTCCCCATGGCCACGTGTCAGTTCTAATGGGTGATCTAATAAAGCGACGTTAGACGCGTGCGCCGCCCGCGCACGCGCAGAGCGAGCGGGCCGGTGCGCCCGCGCCGCCAGGTGCCAGTTTTTTGCCTGTGCTGGCTGATGGATCCGTTGAATCCCGGTTATTACCAATTTGAACAATATATATTTGGGGTGGCCAACTTTATTAGACCCAACCAATTACAAAATTAATTAATGCATAAATGTATATTTGCATAAACTTAATGTTTTCCATTTTCATCTGGTTGGTCACTCCGGTCTATTGAATGGAATAGTAATCATTTTAACTCAGTTTTATTTTGGTTAGCTTGTAAACATGTGTACCTGATACCAAACCAATTTTTTTTTCACTCAGGCGCCGAAAAATCACTGATGAGCTATACTGCGTCAATAAGTCTCTTTTTTAGCCCTCGACGCAAAAAGAGGGGTGTTATAAGTTTGACCGCTATGTGTGTCTGTCTCTGGTACCGTAGCTCTTAAACGGGTGAACCGATTAGAATGCGGTTTTTTATTTGAAATCATTTTTTCTAGCGATGGTTCTTAGACGTGTTTTATCAAAATCGATTCAGCCGTTTTTGAGATATTGAGCTTTGAAGTGACAATGTCAGGGGTTTTCAACTTTTTGTTGGTTAGGGTGATGGGGAGATTCACACTGAGCAACTATGGGACCAGCCACGAAATGGCAAAAAAATATCTGCTATTCCATACATTTCGGATAGTTAGCGATCAATTATCTCTTGATTAAATGGTTTTTTTCGCGATTTCGTGGCTGGTCCCATAGTAAAAGTTGCTCAGTGTGAATCTCCCCATCACCCCTTTCACTTCTGCTCATGGCCCCGGAATCACCCAGTATATAGACTCTTTGTTACTTATCCTAGCCTAGTACTTGAGTAAGTACGGATAGGTACATACATTAGAAACTGTAAAGCTATACTAAATGCAAATTATATCCATTAATTGCCATTTTAATAGATACCTAAGCAGCTCAATAGACAGGAAGATATTACACAAACCATTAGCTACCCCTTTAAGTCTAAACAAGCGTTAGAAAAAGTCCCCATTTTTTCTCGGCAATTAGCGCTCACGGGCCGGTGCAACGCCGTAGCCAGAGCCTGTCCGGTGCCGGGCCGGGTGCCGAGTGCCCGTTCAGCCACCTCGGAGGCTCCTCACATAGCCGATCAAAATATAAACTGGTGTAAAGTACATAGCGAGGGGCGGCACCGTCTGCCGTCTCTCTCGGTAATGTATTCACGTTTCCCGAGCTACTCATTTTTTATCGCAGTCGCGCGGCGCATTAGAATTTCCAGGCGAGAAAATCTCACGCACACTACGATAGGGGCACCTCGGTGATTTCAACCCAGTTTAAGTCTCATAGGGTCTCGATTTGTGTGCGGGAGGTGGAAGTGAACGGGCAGGGGGCGCGGTGGTGTGGGGGCTGCGTACATTGTAAATTCGCGCGGGCGCGGGGCGGCGCTCGATAAGGCCTCCGTCGCCCGCTCCACGTCAAACGAATAAAGGCATATTTGCTTGATCTAAGATTTGTTTAAAATGGCCGTTATGTTTCAGCGCTTTCAGCGACATTCACAAAGAAAAATCGGTTTCGAGTGACATAATCTGCAACTACAGGCTTAGGACACGGTTGTAGAATATTTAATTCCTTTGTTGGTAATGAAGCTTTAAAAATTGGTAACGTGTCTATAAGATCACAACCACAACTGAGTAAGTTGCATAAACGTGGATGAAGCCTCCAAGTTTTCTATTGCCCTAACCTGTTTCAGTTTTCCGTAATGTTTTCCCTAAGCAGAAAAGCTTAAAATTCCTGTCTGGTTTTTGAATCTATTGTCAAAAAGACATTAAGTAAGAGGCGTATTATGAAATTAATGCTTACATCAAGGATGCTTGAAAATAATTCCCATCCATATTGGTGATACCTTACATGAAAAAGCAAATCTGCTATGTTAAAAACGTACTTGTAATTTTGTGATATACCTCGTCTAAAAATATGTATACCTACTAAATATACCGGTGGTAGATTTTTGATATATATATGTGTGTGTGACTTCAACATTTTTAAACGTAAATTTGTTTGCTCAATATTTGCGACTTGGGAAAATGCTTCATCGAAGAATAAACGCTTTCGCCGAATCCATGTGGGTAACAAATCGCAAAATACGTTATACATAAGTAGGTACCTGGTAAACAGTATTATTGGTGTCTGAATATCGAATCTTCCGATTTTTTTAAATCTGAACCTAGTAAAAATATTATGCATGTAACATGGCTATGATAAATTACTTTACAATACAATACAATCCAATAACTCTTTATTGCACACCAACACAGTTTACTTTCAGTCTTTCTGTCTCTTTGTCTCTGATCAAACGTGTAGGTACATACTATGTCATATCTTTCTAGGTAGATATGACTATCAGTAGGTATTGATTGAATGTCTACTGAATGAAAGTCTCGTTAAACTTTGAATATCACTAAGTTACTGTAACTGTACCTACCAGTCACCATCTTAACAAGAGAGGTGGTGCACATTACCTAATAATTGTTTTTAGTTAATTATTCAGTGCCTCTTTTATATCAGAAAACTAAAGAAATCTGGATTAAAACACTTTGTATTTAGGTTGACGTCATACGTCTGTCACCGGCACTAAAGTTACGCTTACTGGTCATTAAACACTTAAACTTACAACTACCATCTCCACTACCATCATCCCAGCCCATATACGTCTCACTGCTGGAAACACACTAAAACAAAAAGTTGGAAAACGCCCGGCTTTGTCACTTCAAAGTTCAACATCTCAAAAACGGCTAAACCGATTTCGATGAAACATGTCTAAGAACTATCGCTACAAAACCAGATATCAAATAAAAAAATCGCATTTAAATCGGTCCACCCGTTTAAGAGCTACGGTGCCACAGACAGACATACAGACACATATAGCGGTCAAACTTCGGGCCTAGTGGAGATAGGGAACTTCAAACACACACAATTGAATTGGCTCGCAAACTTGTGCGCGGTGTTTTCGATCACCGAAAAGCCCGAGGAATGTGCTTATGAATGTGAATATGCCTTCCGCTATGCTTATATGAAATCTTTCCGATAATGTAGGGTCCCACAAAGCTGTCAGCGAACCGTTTAGCGAGTTATCGGCGGCGCGCGGTGGCTCGTAAATAGCCCTGCGCGGCCAACGCTGATAACAAACAATATTTTATAAAATATAACCAAAAACATTTCAGATTGACTATACCATGACTAACGTTTGTATTAGGCACTCGGCAGAACCCTGTTGTAGTCATTTGCCTCACTTATCAAGAAAAAACTTGGAAAAAGCAACAGAGAGTACCTTCGACAGAGTTATACCGAGGGCGTTATACGAACTTGTCTTGGTATAGTCACTAAATACCTATTTGAAAGAGAATATAACCTAAAACCAACTTATGAAAGATGAAAAACACCGACTGTTATTTCAAAGTTCAGTATCTCAAAAACGGCTGACCCGATTTTTTACAAACATCTAAGAACTACAGCAAAAAGACTTGCTTTCACGTTAAAACCACATCGAAATCGGACCATCCGTTTGAAAGCTACGATGCCACAGACAGACAGACAGATATTGGTTTCAAATTTATAACACCCCTCTTTTCGCGTCGGTGTTTAAAAATGACGTACTACGTTACTGCTGTTAAATCGCTATCTGACTCATCAATCCACACTAAAGATCCTTATTTTTTTTTAGTTTTTTTATATATTTATATATATACAAGAGGGGGATAACAAGCATGAGGGTCACCTGATGGGAAGCAACCACCGCCGCCCATGGCATGGTGCGTTGCCGGCCCATTGAGAGACTGATAAGCTCGTTTTTTAAGGATCCCTAAGTTGTACCGTTCGCAAAGTCAAGTTGAACCCGTTCCCACGCTAAAGACATCACATGTTACCGCGGACGCGACATTTCTTGAATGGATTGACATTTCAGGACACCGTTAAAACTTATAGCTATAAACTCAACTCTAACCCTCGCACACACGTGTGAAGTCACCAAAGCGCGAGTGCCGTTTGTCGCGGACGTCCTGCCATTCACAGCTGCACCTTGCGCTTCATTCATTAGCCGTGCATACAATTAGCTGCAGCTGCGGGTCAAGGCCGGACGCGCTATTACCCGCACGAAAAGGTCACCCCCTCTCCGCCGGCTAACGGGGCTTTCGCTTCGAGTTCGAACCAGGCAACCCTCGATTTTTTATGTTTGCTCAAGTTTGAAGTAGACGACCAAAGGTCTGGTGGTTAGAGAATCTGACTAAGAAGCTTGAGGTTCCAGGTTTGATCACCGGTCGGGACAAATATTTGTATGAAAAATGGGAATAACTTTTGTTCTCGAATCTTAGATGTTTAACATGTAATTAAGTATACATACCGGGTGTGGCCTGTAATATAAGCAAATAATTAAAACATAGACCATACTCGTCAAACTGAACAACATTAGTTCAGCGACTTTTAAAAATAATTAGTTTTTGAATTTTGATTACACTTTTAAGTTTATTCCAAGAAGCAATGTAAAGCAAAATGCTTGATGTTTGTATATAGTGTGACAGGCGACGTCAGTTGTGTTCTGGGATGGCGTACATTGATAGCAGTATTTAATTTATATGAAAAAAGGAAAATTCAAAGACTCCATTACTTTTAAAAATCGCTGAACTAATGTTGTTGAGTTTGACGAGGACGCTCTACGTTTTAATTTTTTGCTCGTATTACAGAGGCCACACCCGGTATACTTATCTAGGTATATCAGTAGGTTTATCCGTTGCCTATAAGACAAGCTTTGCTTACTTTGGGACTAGATCTATTGGTGTCAAGTCTCCCGTGATATTTAGTATTTATTTATTTATTAGCCTACCTTGTGGCTTCTTTAATGTGAACTATTAGCTCTGGTTTAATAAATTCCCACGGGAATTTCTAAGATCTCTGTTTTCATTTACGTTGTGCGAGGAACACCAGTGCAAACATAACTCAACTTTAGGCTTATTGGCTAACATTTTTAGGATATCTTCCAATATATTATGTTCATCCTATACATGTACCTTCCTATTATTCCATGTTATAAGTACAACTGCTTATACAGCCTATGTAGAGTCTAAAAGTTGGAATATCGGATAAAAAGTTTTTTTGCTCACTGTGTGTGTTGACTGTTGCTTGTTTTGTCATATACCAAATTTCCAGTCAATTCGACTATTTGGAGGTGGCTCAAAATGAACATGCAAGATTTGACCCAAACAAAAAACAACAACAAATATGACAAGTTAAATAAAAGCTTATAAAATATTCAAAAGGTAATTATATGCCGCAAGTCAGAAGGCCTTGTACTGTTCTTAATTGTTACATCGCCGCTAGATAGTAATTGGTTAAGATTTTTCTGACAATAACTGAGTAGTCTAACTATTAAGATTAGATTCAACCTTTACTTCTCAGAAATTTCACAATGCAAACCTAGAAATGATTAACCTGCCAATTGCATTTCAGGCTTCGAGTAGTGTAGGGTTCCGTATCTGGCAAATATTTCAGATTGATCGACTATTAGAGTTGTGACGACACTCCACGCCAAAAATACGTCCCCACTCTAACTTATAACTTTTGGGGAAATATTTAACTTATCGGTATGATTCCTACGAGTGACACCAATGTCATAATCACAGTTGTCTAGAGACGACCAAACGATAAGGGTTCTGTTTTTATCCTTTTGCTTATAGAACCCTAAACAGGATTCAAGGTATTTGAACTACGCGAAAACATATGCTAGCGCCCACCGCCGTCGCACCACACAAATATATACGCCAATACCTAAACAAATACATACGGGTAGGTGCAAGTACATCATGCCGTAAGGATGGCTGGATGGATGGGAACTTCGTGTCCCGATCGAATTGCGCTACGAGCGGAGCCGCATGAAAAAACGAGTATTTAACAATAGTTCCAGCCACGCCGCATTACAGCACAATGCGCGAGCCTTCACGTCTCCAACACGGAGCTTAAAACTTTAATTAATTCGCATTTGGATTCGATTGCGATGCAGTTATTAAGAGGAGGTTAATTACCGGCGCAGGGGGGGGGGGGGACGCGCCGGCGCGCTTTATGGCCGCGAGAAATATTTGAATTTTATCGCTGCGCCATTATCCGCGCTCGTTAACGCGCAGGCGCGATGTTGCGTCGACGCCGGCCGTAATAACCCGGGAACGCTGGGCCCACTGCTGGGCACGGGCGCCTCGCTATAGGTGGTTTCGCGGGTCAGAACTTCTTTATGGTCCGTCTAGATTACAAAATCGCAAAATCAATGACCAAGAAGATAGTAAAGGCTCTTATATAGGTCACTTTTTATACCACCAGCGCTTTTCGAAAGATCATCACTAAAATATCATATTTTTTTTATTTAAAACATAAAACTATGCGATACTCCACAAGTATTCAGATCTGTATGATCTATAAGACTAAATATACCTTTGACGCTCTATGTTTCCTGATAATTTTAGCTCGCTATGTGCCCTACATTTAACTTCATCCAAATGTAGGTATTGCTGCTCCGAAATAAGTATTTACTACTACTACTTTACCCGCTACGATATATCTGATTGTGACATGTTTTCGGATGCAACACCTCGCAGTTGTCGTCACCACTGACGTCGGTAAAAGATTTAAGCAAGCCAGTGGCAATCGACTCGTTCGGCGCCATGCCACTAGTCCATGCAGAGTTCCCTTCACTCACAGTAGAAAGGGGGCATAACCGATAGTTCAAAACGTTGCAAGAGTCTACAATAGTCAACCAACCAGTGGCAGCCCAGGAAGAGCTCAATCCGCGTAACACTTCATTATATCAGCACAATCTGCTCCGCTATCGGTCGCCGACCCCGGGCCAGCTGTCGAGGAAGCGCGGACGTGCGCGCGCGCCGTGGGAACCGCATGGCGGCTATCGTGATAGATAGACGCTACCTGTGACCTTGCCCCCCAAAATAGTGGTTTTGAAAATCACATGTAATGCAAACTGCGGGTTCGGGTAGGTTCAAGTAAATAAAGTGTGAAGAGGTAATTTTTTTGTTGACTATTCTTTTATTATTATACATTGTCACCCGAACTAAATATTTATACCCAGTTTTAATTCACAACTGTCACTAAAAGTGCATTATTGGGTATAGTGAAGCATTATGTATGTTTTTTTTTATTAATTTAACACACAGCATTGAATTGTTTCAGAGGTATGTGTAACCTGACGATATTTTCCTTCATGGTAAATTTCAAATGTAATTTCGCATATAAATTCAAAAAATCACAACTGGTCAAATCACTAGGCTAGGCTACCACCACGGACACGTTATGTTTCCAATTACCTGTTTCGTAATAAGTAGGTAATGGCAGCAAGGTCAATTTCGTCGATCCTGAAGCTCATTTCTGGACTTCTTTTCTCTCTCTTTAGATAGATTTCAGGAATCCCAAATGTCAAGCATCTCCGCGAGCAATGAGTATTGCTCCGCCATCGATATGTGGCGCGCGTGCGTCGTAGGAAGCACCTGCGCCCGCGCACCGCTGACGCACGCTTTGTATGGAGATAGGGCCTCATCAATAGTAATGCTGGTAATCTGTTTGTCCATCGTTTCTTTGTATCGTATTGTTCGTTATCTGCCGATGACGCTTTGTTGTGCTTTAGGACACTTTGATGTCTCTTGTAACAAAATATGAGCTTCATTTTAACACGAAAAAAACTGGCCAAGAGCGTGTCGGACACGCCCAAAATAGGGTTCCGTAGCCATTACGAAAAAATTAAGTAATATTTTTCTAAGGATTTCTTATTTTATACGGAATCTTCCAAGATTAGGTATATTTTATACCTTAGGCTGCATTTACTCAAAAACTACTAATAATTGTCAAGCAAACTTAGCCGTTATAGTTTTCCTTGAAAGTTTGATATACTTACTACTATCCTGAATTTTTTCAAATTTTTCCACCCACCGTGTTAGATTTTAGAGGGGGGGACGCTCGATTTTAATGAAAATTTGCACTTTAAAGTTGAATATTTCGCAAACAAATCACTAAATCGAAAAATCGTCTTAGCAACCCCCTAATGGTTTTAAGAGACCTATCCAACGATACCCCACACTACAAGATAAGATAAGAAAAAAAAACACCCCCACTTTACGTCTATGGGAGATACTCTAAAAAAATGTATTTTTATTTCTTATTGTACCATTTTTTTGGCATAGTTTACATATATATCCGTGCAAAATTACAGCTTTCTAGCATTGATAGTCCCTGAGCAAAGCCGCGGACGGACGGACAGACAGACAGATAGACAGACAAACAGACAGACAGACATGGCGAAACTATAAGGGTTCCGTTTTTGCCATTTTGGCTCCGGAACCCTAAAAAGATGTCGAATTTAGATATTGTCAACCATAATGACTCATTAGATAGGTAGGTGTCTATCACTGACCAGATATTACGGCAGTTACTTACCTCACAGCGACCCACTATATCGCCATTGCCATTGTGTACGACAAACGGAGACAGCGACATGCTGAGTTCAGGACCTTTGTATAACATCATCTTTGTATGTTCATCTTTGTATTTTCCTTGGGCATACGTTATTGTTGTTATCAATAAATGTTTTTCCTTTCTTTGTAATGTAACACACACTACTCACTGATAATCCAAGAGCTTTTTAATTTAGCGGCGACGGCATTTTAATACGGACACCAAAATGCCATCCTTAATGCAGGGGCTTGACTAATTTGCTCCAAAGGGCTCTTACGATAACAATAAGTATTAAAAGTCCGGAAGTGAAGGATGAGCCGGCCCCGGCGCTTCCGGCACAGGTGCTGCGCGCGCGCAACTCGCGCTGACACATATCGCCTTACTCCTGCGAAGTCCGGCCAAGTGAAAGCCGAAGTCACACGCTGAGGGTTTCATACGAATTTCTGTTCCAGCCAAAGATAAGATTGTAGCTTATAATATCTATTTTCAATGAAAAATAAACCTTACACACCTCTGACTCTTCGAAATTCATGAACAAATTACTACGAGCTTCACGGTGAAGGAAAAAATCGTGAGGGAACTTGCACAAACTAGCAAATCCATGCAATGGTGTCATTCCAATCTGACCTGGATCCGCGTGGGAACTAGGACCCCAGCCCTCTCATTATGATAGGAGTCCTGTGTCCAGCAGTGGGGCGTATATAGGCCGAGATGACATGATGATGATGATGATGATGAAAAACAAAGTGTTTTATTGTGGATCAGTGAAATTGCAGATCTGAATACCCAAACATGAGAATAGTCTCGTGTTTGGGACAAAGATCTGTTAGAAAAGACAAACGATACAAAGTAGCCTTGTTTAACGTATTTATAAATACTTATCACGGGACAATTCACACCAATTGACCTAGTCCAAAGTAAGCTTTAGCAAAGCTTGTGTTATGGGTACTAAGCAACGGATAAATATAATTATATAGATATATACATACTTAAACCCAGAACAAACATTCGTATTTTTCATACAAATATCTGCCCCGACACGGGAATCGAACCCGGGATCTCAAGCTTCGTAGTCAGGTTCTCTAACCACTAGGCCATTTGGTCGTCGAATTTATTATCTACGTAACATTATGACACTATGTGACGGTCTAGAACTCTTTTCTGACTGTTGAGTTCATATTTCAACTAGCACATCTGTTATATGTGGGCAATAGGTACTCGGAGGATAATGGACCATCGCCAGCGCATGCGTGGCACGGCCCGCGCAGGTGCGTCGCACGCGCACCGCATAACAACACTCTCGCGCGGCCAACCAAACCACGACCTTACCACCTCGCCCTAAGAGCCACAGGTTTCGCAAACATTCATATTGATTGCTTTACATATTTTTTCATTGATCAGGTGTTGAATAAACTAAATCGGATGACGGACGAGCATACTAAATAAGTAGTCTCCATTTAGCCGAATTAGGACGACTGTACCTTTGAATAGGTTATTCGTATGCGTCGAGCGACTAATACCCGAAATTGAAGCATGTCGTTCAACTAAGTAGCAGCTTACATTATAATAGTTCTGGTAATTACGGGTGGATTATGGATGGTTCGAGGAACTGCGACGAAAACAAACCGGTATCTGTTCCAATAAATCTTGTATCAACGAACATCATTGTTATCAAACAGGCACCACCATCTTAATTTTTTATGGTTCACTAACGTTTCGCAACTAACGTTTGGCAACCTGATTCATTTCGCAACTGTTTAATATTTCTGAAACTGTAAATGTTTCAGGTTTTTTATAAAACTAACCTAACCTGAGATTTTACAGGGTTCTACACGATGGCCCTGATAATCCTGAAATATATACAGTTTTAGAGGTTGCGGAATGAATCAGGTTGCCAAACGTTAGTTGCGAAATGAATGGATATCGATATTGGTACTAATAAGGGCAGAGCCCCCGCCAAGACGAGCCACAAGTCATCATGATCATCAGCCGGAAGATATCCAATGCTAAACAAAGGCCTCCCTCTTAGAACGCCACAATTAATGATAACTCACCACTTGCATTCACCAATACTAATGACCAGTTGACCAGGCTTAATCTAACTAAACTTAACAGTATGAGTATTTGACGCATATTACTACGATAAAGGGCAATACATACTGCGCATAGCCCGACACGCCCTTGGCCGTTTTTTTAAAGCTATACTAACACAGTCCCTCAAAAGTTTAAACAATACTACAGGCAGCATTGCTCCCGCGCTGGTCCCGGCAAGCGGTCGTACACTCGTACTGCGCAGTGACGCGCGATGCGATCTCCCGCGTATGGTAATATTTCGCGCGCTCGTGCGCCGCGGAGCACTTTAATTATATCATATCGGCGATCGCGCACGCAGCGCGGGCGCCGGCCCCGGGCAAGGCTGCTGCTAATGGGGAGGTATCGGTTTTAGTTCGACACGTTTGACCAGATGTAAGGTAACGGCTTGCAAATTATGTCCTCGTCACGTCACATCTGCATCTAAATTAAATTTGGAAATAATTCGTCATCATCATCATCTTCGCCTATATACGTCACAATGCGGGGCACAGGCCTCCTCTCAGAATGTGAGAAAATACTTCACAAAATATATCATAAAGTTTATTTTTGATACAAAGTAATTTTCGTCGAAACTACTTACTACTTAACTAAATTTTTTTGAACATGTGATACGATTGGTTTGTAAACCGATTGGATAGAATCAGTTTGGTAGCAATAGCATTATAAAATGACCACTAATCCCTATTGCAGTTTGACGATAGTCAAGAGAATACTGTGGATGCTTTAGCTAAGAGTGAAAACCACGAAACTTTAAAACCTTATATCCCGGTTTTCGTTTGAATACTTTTAATTTTAGTTAACCGTGCGAATAAATAGTTTCTTTGTTTAGTTCTTCTTGGCTGAACCTTTGTTTTTGAAGAAGCTACATAGTAGGTACGAGTCATACCACTCACGCAAACGTCTATTTGGTTATTTCAAAGTATAGGAATCAATAGAGCTTTTAATTTGCAGTGAGAAATTGGATAACCTGGTAATTGTAATTTTTAACCCCGACGCAAAAAGAGGGGTGTTATTAGTTTGACCGCTATGTGTGTCTGTGTGTCTCTCTATGTGTGTGTGTGTGTGTGTGTGTTTGAATACGGTTTTTTTTAATCAGGTTTTCTAGCGATAGTATTTTATTTTATTCCATTATGGTTCTTAGACATGTTTCATAAAAATTAGTTTACCGTTTTTTAAATATTGAACTTTGAAGTGACAAAGCGGGGTTTTCCAACTTTTTGTTGGTAAGGTTATAGGTAGAGTCATTCACGATGACGCATGCCATGGTTCTTATTACAATGTCATTAATGTCTAATTTTGACAAAATCACGCGTCTTAGTGGATGGCACTATGTATATATCCTGTAAATATATATATCAGAATAATTATAATTTATATTTCGTTGTGTTGTTCGTCGTCTAACTTTTTGCCACAACATTCGCGGTTTCAGTAGGTAGTAGTTCCCACTGGGTGCAGCTCGAAGATGTAACGCAACATTCATTTGGTATAATCTGGCATAATATTTTTAAGTAACTATTGTGTTGTCTTGTGTTTTATGTAATTGAATTATTATTTATTATTCCAGTATTTACTGTTATTGTGGTGTTTACTGTATTTAATAATGGGATAGGATTAGTACATCGAGTAAATAAACTTTGTTATTTATTATTATTCCATTAAAACTTAAACATGAAATGAGAGGCAAGTTCAACATTTAGAATGTGCGTTGTAATATTTTTCTGACTTCGCCGGCAAAAGAATTGAGATCTATTCAGGTGCAGAGTTTTTGTTTGGGATGTACTCGTAATGCATGTTCAAGACTTGACTTGGCTAGTTTTTACTAACAAATAAAATTTTAGAAAACAAAACAGACTAACTAATAGCTAAGTACACCAAGTGAGTAAGTAGCCAAGTAGCGAGTTGACTTGCATTACATAAGCACATATAGGTATGAAGTGGTTTAGGTTAGGTTTAATTTTATAAAACAATCTTAGGGAGCTTACTTTTCGAGTCAATCGAATTATATTAAACGTTATATCTCTCATTGCACACGCGTTCCCACTAGCCTCTGTTGCGAAAGCCATCGAAACCATTCTCCTCACTTTTACCATCATAAACCAATTTTTCATAATCCGAGAGGTATTTACATCCTGAAGCCTTATTGTCCAACGTAGGTATTCGGAATCAAAATAGTTTACACAACTTCTTTCTGTCACACGACATAAGATGAGGATAGAAAGAGACGGTGAATGATATGGCGAGTGCACGCGCGTAGACAACACGGCCACTGAGGTGTGATGTCAAGATTGATCTCTCGGCGCGACCTGCTTCCTGCGCGTTGTATGTAGATGTGGCAGATGAGACGCGCCGCCGAAATGTGACGGCGATGGCAGATTGCCGACCGAGTTAGGGTTGCCTGTTGCAACTTTTTACACTACAGCTCCATTTAGACCATTCAATAACTCGCATACAAGTATTGAGGGACAATGAATACAGTTGATCAAACAAATACCGCAATGTAGTGAAACTAGCATGCAAGTTGCTTGGAACTCGAAACAAAAGATTGAGTTGTTTATTTTCTTCCTCATTTGAATCTTTTGGAAAGCGAAGATAACCGATGAGTCCCGTCCCGAGTGACGTTGGCATTCTAGTCGTACTGCAAATGCGTATATCATTTTATATCATTTGAAGTTTTATAGAACAAAGCATTTTTCTCAAAAAGTTGTCCCGACAAGAAATTGTCAAGAAATCAGTTTGTCAAGAAATTATTAACACTAAGGACGAGATCATAAAACATCCAAAATTTCTTGACGTAAGGAAAACGTCACGAAATCTTGTGAGGAATAAATGAATAAATACATCGAAACTTTCTATTGGATTAAACAACAAAGATTATCTGACTTTTTATCACATTATTATTATTTCATTTTTTACTGGTGAAATTACCCTTTAGGCGTGCCAGGACAGATTCGTATTAAATCAGTTGAGTTCTAGGCCAGACACTTGAGGTATACCATCTTAGGCCTCTAGGTTGGCAACGCATCTACAATACCCCTGGTGTTGCAGATGTTTATGGGCGGTGGTGATCTCTTACCACCAGGAGACCCACTTGCTCGTTTGCTACCGTCGAAAAAAAAAACATTCACCACAAGATTTTGTATATTATGTATTTAAACACAATATTACTTATTTTTTGTGTTGAAATAGCGTCAGGAATTTATTTATTTTATAAGTGGACAGCTGAAAATGGACAACTTTTTGAGTAATAATTAATTACCTTGTTGATAATTATATTTCTTTCGCGTGTTTACCATATAAATAAATAAAAAACTTTTGATGGGCCACCATCTCACATGATAGTACGAGAAAGTGTATACGAGGCCAAAGCTCATTGATTCAGTAACAGCCTATTTATTTACTCTGGCCTTGTATAACTAGATAAATAAATAAATAAATAAATATCATGGAACATTTGACACCAATTAACTAAGTCCCAAACTAAGCAAAGCTTGTAGGATGGACCTAGGCAACGGATAAACATACTTATATAGATAAATACATAATTAAACATCCAAGACCCGAGAACAAACATTCGTATTATTCATACAAATATCTGCCTCGGCCGAAGATCGAACCCGGGACCTCAAGCTTCGTAGGCAGGTACTCTAACCACTTGGCCATCCGGTCGTCAAGATAACCCTAAGTTGTATTCATCGGGAATAGAAAGAAACAAAGATTTTATTTCTACAAAAAAAGGAACTCTGAATAACAACACCGTCTTCTTAGTTCCTTTCCCAGATGTTTTGCAACCGCGATACTATTTTGGATGTTAACCTCCATAAGCAAGAACGCAAGGATTTCCCCAAAAACGATATAAAAAACATTGAAAGTGGCATTTCGCGCCCCTGCCGCTTTCCACGCGTGAGAATGAATATTCATCCGCGGCCCGCGGCCCGGCACGCACCGCCGCGTTGCGCAACGCCAACAAGTGGTTCCGTGTGAGCCTACGTCCACACTTCTATAATTCCTAGCTCTCTGATCTCTCGCAAAACGTGTCGAGAATTAAAAGTTCAAAATTAAGCTTGTTATGCATATTAGGTACCTATTATGTAACATACTTAACCCACAAATAAAATTATCACAGGAACATTGTGGAGGAATCTGAACTACCTTTACGGTGAAGGAAAACATCGTGAAGAATCCTGCATACACCTGCGAAAATTGAATGGTGTGTGTAAAGTTCCCAATCCTCAGGCCCGCGTGGGAACTACAGCCCAAGCCCTTTCATTCTAAGAGAATACCTGTCTCCTGCACCTGGGGCATATAATACAGAAACGATCTAGGTACCATCAGCTAAATAAGTGGTCTATCAATTTTTAAACAAGTTCCTATCAAATGTATATGTGGCTAAAGTCGAACTTTCAAGTTGTCAGACACGTCTATTGGCATTATTGTTTTATGACATGCAAACGATTATCAACTTTAGGGTGGTAGACCACATATTTGGCTGATGGTACATAGCTAAAGTCGTCAAAATCTGTTAAAATTTAGTGCTCGTTCTTTGATCAGTAGTTTTAGATACCTACTAATAGTCTTTCCTTTGAAATGCGTTAACTATTGTTATGTTTGTCATACATTTTAACTAGAAAGTCAAACTAGGTTCACCGTGAGAAATAATTTATTTTTGTTTGCATCGAATATTGACGGTTAAAAGATACAAACCAGACAAAAGTACCTGCTACTTACAGATCGCTTGGAAAAGCATCTTAAGACACGGCTCGGCCGCGTCGTTTGATATCGGCAGGACAAGCCGCGGACAAATATCGTTGCCGCCTGAACACCTCCGAACTGAATGGGAAATAAAACCATGGCAGCGTGCCAATTGAGATGGTGGCTCGTATTGGTCAAGAACACTCGTGTCATATTACATTGTTGCGACCATGTGTCTATTTAGAATGAGATCTTAACGATCAAAGAATTTCGCGGGGTTTACATATTGTGTCTACAGTACAGTAAAGTTGAAATTTCGGGATTTGACAACATTATTCCGATCCTGTAAGTAATAATATTGGGATTGGTTTTTGTATTTTTTGTTTCAACTCCAAATTTGTTATTTTTACGGTCATCACGTGATATCCAACGAAAATACAAACTGAAACACGGGTGCACAGAAAAAAACCAGAAAAAGAGACCAGCGCTGAATGCTGAGGACCAGGGTTCGATTCCCAGAGCTGGTCTCTTTTCCTGGGTTTTTTCTGTGCACCCGTGTTTCAGTTTGTATTTTCGTTAATAATATTGGATTAACGTATAGAGGTCCAGCTATTACAAACCAAACATTCGAATGCCTCAGCCTTTTTCGCGTAAAAGGGTTGTTACCCACGCACGCACACACACTCACACTCACAACCGCATTTATAATATTAGCGGGATGCATCGAAACCAGTCCGTGGGCACCGGACAGTATCAACAATTATAATTGCAGCGGCGCGGGCGCAGGGTGCGCGGCGAGTTAGCCCCAAGGTTAAGCTTTCACTCGACAATGACGGTAAAAAACGTGCCGTTTTTGTTGACAAAACCGGCAAAAAAATTGCATTGTTTTGTCTGTTAAAACCGTAAGACATAACCTTTCTTTTTTCTTTAAAAACCTTTGGACCGTTATTGAAGAAAGTTATTTAGAGATGACGAAGGTTTGATTGTAAAAAGTTTTTTCACGGCCTGCAATATTTCGGGGCGCGCCTTACGCAACACATTATAGCTATTACCCCAACAATAATACAACTGTTAGCCCATTACAAGTTAACGGCCGAGTGCACGTCACGTGACGTCACTAATAATTGATATCTTTAATTTTTAACCCCCGACGCAAAAAGCAGAGTGTTATAAGTTTGATGCACATGTCTGTCTGTGGCATAGTAGGTAGCTCTCAAATCGACGAATCAATTTCGTTTTTTTTTACGTAAAAATAAGTTTTCTTGCGGCAGTTCTTAGCTAATATTGATAAAAATTGTTCAGCTGTTTTTGAGATTGAACTTTAAAACTAGCAGTAGGGGTAAGAGCTGGGTGCCATCTATTAGACATTAGCATATTGAGCACTGGAACATTTATCTTATGTATTTTGAACATGACACTACCGTGAGACTCACTCATATTAAATGATCTTGTCCCCGGATAGCTCACGTCTTAAATCGAGTTTAGCTCGACATGTTTCGGGCTAATCTGTAGCCCTTCGTCTAGAAGACGTGAGTTATCCGGAACAATATCATTTAATATCTTATGTATCGAATAAAATTGCGCAGAAAAATTACGCACTTTAGTAACTATGAACAGCAACAGATTTTGAGTCTCAAATTAAAATCGTGTTCATCAGACTGCGTTCGGACGGAATTTATGACGAAACCGGTTTGTGATTCGGTGCCAGTTTCTTCCAATAAAAAGTTGCAGTTCTTCCGGTAATGTTTCCTGTGCGACGGCTAAGCACTGTTAAAATTTTAAAGATCTTTGACCTGTCCCTTGAGGTAAGAAAAAGATGCCCTACACTGTAGGGCCTACAGAATCCTAACAGAATTCTACGCCCCTAACAGAGCTACGAACCACAAGTGCTATTAAGGTGTTTCTCTTGGTAAAGACTCTATTATGGAAAAGAGGCTTCCTATAGCTATGAACTAAAAAATTTATTTGCTCACCCGCTACCTTATGACAGCTAGTTTATGCAAGATAATGCGTGTTCATGCAGTTCATATACCTCAGCATTGTAAGAACACAAAAAAATCACACAAACCCATCTATCACCACCACCACACCACACTGACGCGTTTCGAAATCAACCAGAGCTCATCTTCAGAGCAACACAACCATTACACCATGCTAGATTTTGGTAGCATGGTGTACGGTTGTGTTTACCGCTTCCTTATTTTGTTGTAAGTATTTCACAATTGAAACGCCAAATACTTCCTTTTTTGCCACCAGCAGCAAAATTGTGTCAAAAATACCTGATAATAACCATACCCCCATTTAGCAGAACCCGCGCGTATTTTTTATAGGACAATATTTAGAAAAGTCACTTATTTGTCAACTCAATCGTCTATTACTTATTTGTTTCCAAGTAACTAAAAATCTAATTTTGCGGTTACTTGAAAAAAAATTTTTTTTATTAAAGCTACGTTTCAGACTTATTTTTTTCTGTGTGTCTTTCTTTGAGTATACTGCTTTCAAAAATACCCCATTGCTAAGTTAAAGTTCGTGTTCCGGGGTTCAACGCTTAATTGCAGTAATTACTTTGTTAACATCACAATTGCTCCGATACCTAACAACGAAAT
Organism: Choristoneura fumiferana; assembly: GCF_025370935.1. NCBI lineage: Eukaryota > Metazoa > Arthropoda > Insecta > Lepidoptera > Tortricidae > Choristoneura > Choristoneura fumiferana. The sequence continues at coordinate 20,839,463 of NC_133481.1, read as the reverse complement.
GAGAGTCCCGCAGAAGGTCACATTTGAGCTATTTTCGTCACTCGTCCACTCGGTGTTGGCGTGTGTAATTTACTGCATTACATACATTTTGTATACGAATTTTTAATCGGTGATAAGGTTTTAATAGTCAATATTTAATTAAATTGGTAAGAATGTGAGATTGCTGGACCGTTTAATTAATTACCTACAATTAATGATATTGTTGTTGTGTGGAATGGCCATCGTAACAGAGGCAGACAGAGGAGAAGATGGCGGGATGACTTGGACGCATATCAAATAGAGTGGCAGGAGCTAAGGGGGCAGGAGCATACATGCAGGAGATGTTTATGGGCGGTGGTGATCTTTTACCATCAGGAGACTCACTTGCTCGTTTTCGATCCAGTCAAATAAAAAAAAATGCTCTCGATAGGGACGAGTGGCGGAAAGAAGGGGAGGCCTTTGTCCAGCAGTGGGACACTTTTATAGGCTAAAAAATGATATTGTTAAAATCAATAACCGCCGGATACTTACACGCAGTTTGGCAATCATTTTAAAGATCCTTGCAAAAGTTTTTATGAAATATTCCTTGTCATGTTGTGATATTTAAACCATTACAAATATAAACGCATCCTAATCAACCTAAACTACCTCCTTTCTTGCAGGTGGTAAGTCAGACAAAGGGCTAAAGCTATCAGCCTGAACTGAACGCTTAAATATCAAATTATAATTAACCTTTACAATCTTAATACTGATCGAGCCACAAACTTCTATCAGGCATGCAAATGCGCGGGCGCAGGCCGACCTGCACCTGTGCCCTTCGATTATCCCCCCCCCTTCCCCCCACCGCGTATTCAAATCTCGATCCCGCCGCGATAATTCCAGGGTTAGCAGTAGGATAATTGCCATATTTTATTTTTATTTCTTCAAAAATTTAGATTTTCACACAGTCAATTTCACTAATGTTTTTCATAGTGACAAATACATGCATATTTAAATTTGCAAAACATGCGAAGGATTTCAGAGTAGACTAGACTTAAATAAGAAAATCGATCAATGTTGATATCTTAATACATCGAATAAAGAATATACGTTAAAAAACACAATGACTTTACGTTAAACCAAAGCGATATACGAGTATTACTGTCAATAAACTCTAAATAAACTTCCTACAATGGCCACAATATCATTATTCAACTGTCATAATGGTAGCAGAGCGGTGTGGCCAATGTAACCAATTTTATCTCTGATGACACGAGTATACACGTCACAGCCGTCTACGAGTACAAAGTATTAATGAATTTTAGAGAGTAGTTATACTGTATCAGGCCAGCCCTTCCCGATCCCGCCAGCCCTGTACGGTAAACGGTTTATGAGCGGCGCACGCGCAGGCGCATTACTTTTATTGCCACTAAGTGCAGCGCGAGCCCGGCCTTGCGGCTTATCTCCGCATTACACTGTAAAATTCGAGAACTGACGATTGGGAAACGTGAAGTTTCATAATTAAAACACCTTCACTTGTGTACAGTTGCCGACATAAACTTTGTAGCTGTCGTGGTGGTCCAAAATATCTGAACACGCATTTTAAATTGAAAATACGGTGGTAATTTTTGGGTTTTTTTACCAAATCACGGAATTTCGATGTAATTGGTTGATTTAACGGTCCGAAGTGTGCGAATGTAAAGTTGCTGGTAAGGGCCAGTCCTCATCATCACCTCGGCAAACAAGGTACCTACGTCTGCTGGCAGGACCAGGACTTCCACCTCGGAAGACTGGTACCTATATAGTATACTCAACTAGTGACGAGCCCCGACCCCGCACGCACATTGGTGGTTTTTGGGAAAGGGAAGTGAAAAGTGAGAAGTTACCGTCGTTGATTTTACACTTTTTTTTTCATCGTGCGAAGCGAACTTTTCCATAACATTGTAATAAATCCTAACTATAACAATAAAAAAATACTCCCTTTTACCGTTAGGGACAAATTGCCATCGGTTATCCATGCCAGTTAATTGTAACACCTCGGGGTATAAAAAAAAAGGAGTAATTATGAAAACTGCAGTCCCGCCAGCGCGCCTGCGTCGCGGCTGACCTTTTCTTTAATTGCAATTTGCAAGTTCACGGGGGGCGATGACCCGACGGCCAGCGGGTTTGACGGAATACCTTTTTTGTTAGCTAAAACAGTGACGTCTCAGAAAGTGACAATAAGTTTGTTGCGACGCTACGTATCAGATTATCTTTTGTTTTGTTATTACACAAGGGTGCACTAAGTAGATGGGGTAGTCCAGAAGTACTTATTGCCTGGGTAGTATCCAGACTTGTTCCTCCTTGGTGTTCAAAGTGAGCGATCCGATCTAGTTCATTCGATCAACTGAACTAGTTCAGTGCTTTAGTTCTTTTAGTTCAGTGATGATCAGTATGCTTTTAGGTCTGAAATGAATAGGAATAGGTTAGGTTAGGTTAGGTTAGGTTACGCACTCTATTAGAAGTGTAACTTGTCTTGTTGCGATTACGTTCGTACAAATATCACATTTTTCTTCATGCGCACATGTAAGTTTTGTTGTACTAGAACTAGAATCTTTGTTAGTTGCCCCGATCAGACCACAGCGTCAGTGGCTTCCACAAATCTTATTGAACTAAAAGAACGATGAACTATTGGGATTGCGCAAAATGAATTAGTTCCTTTGGATCAGTAAGGAAGAATCACTTGCGCCTTAGCCCCTGCCCCTAACCTGACCGAGTCCATTTTGTCTGAATTTAATAAAATAATCTACGAGTATAATCTAATAATATAATATAATCTAATCATCTAATTCGCTCACTTGATGAAATTATGCGAGTTCATTTTATGACGGTTAAAGTTACAGTTGTATTGTATTGTATAACTTTATTGTACATAAACACACATGAAATAAACAGTTAGCAAGAGAACGAAATGTACAAATGAGATGCATGCACCTAATAATGTTACGCATATTTCAATTATTCCTATGTATAGAATTATGCTAAATAAGTTTTTGCTCTTTTATTGTTATGCCAGCTAAACGTTATGCACAAATTGTGTTATACCAAATATTTTACATCAAATTTCGATGGCAGTTGTTACCTTATAACAGTTTAGCCACCAGGTCGTCGACTTCTGTGTACCGTAAGTAGTTGTCCGGAGTTTCAGGACTGAATCCGTCACGTTATTTGCGCATATGTTGTTACATAGTTTAAACATTCAAACATTGTATTGCAAATGGAATTTAAATCGAGAATTAGCAAGTATAAGTGTTTTATACTGCACTCCGCGCTGGTGGTTAAATTAAGAGCAGAATAATAAGGCACTTAGTTTTATGTCATAATGTGGAACTCGGGGGCTGCATAATTACTCGAAAGTTGCTCAATTAATACAAGTTGCTTTGTTTGCTGCACCGCTCCATGCACTTGGAAAATTATGGACATTATGGTACAGTATCAACAACTGTAATAATATAATGTTTTAAGCTTTCGTGATTTTACTCATAGTCAAAATACCACCCGGGACTTATCACGCTAACACACATGAGTAATATTTACCTCGACGTTTCGGCAACATTACAGTGGCCTTGGTCACGAGTAGACTAAACTGAAGTGTGGGGTGTCAAGTCTGCCTACTTGATCCTTAAGTTTGCGAAACCCCATCTAAATCTATTGGGCTGTTTTTGAATGAGATGGCGTAACAAACATCCAAATTGCTGGGTGCGACCATCGACGGCATTGAACCGCTATTCTCAAGATTCAAGAGCCCGTTGCAACCTAGTGCTACAGAATATTTTTTTATAATTGATCTTATAAAAATTAACAGTCTTTTTTCAAAGTATCAATCAAAGCCAATAACGCCATTGGAAATTTGGAAGTAGGTAATAGATAAAAAGGGAAGTCGGGCGATAATTACTGCAAACCTACCTATGCTATGACTGACTTAGTATTCGATTTCGTAAAGACGACGGTACAGTTGAAGAAACTGAATCACGTACCAGGGTGGAACCTACTAGAGTCATGTTGACATTCCTTACACCTGCCAAAGAAATCATAGCGAATTGATTATGATAAGGTTCTACCCTGGTAGGTACGCGTTTCAGTTTCTTCGACCAACTGACAACGACCACTGCGATTTGCGTCTCGAGCGTGCCGTCCCCAAATAGTGATGACGATCTCAATTAGCTCCGCTAATTCAAATGGATTCGCCGCCCGTTGAAAAACTGCAGCCGTGAGGGACGGCGGCACATCAAGGCGCGGGGAGGCACCGGGAGGGGGGGGGGACAGACACGCCGACAATTGCGTAGGCGCCGTTCGGGAGACTTATGAATGAGTGCGCGCCGCTCCAAGGTCAGCACGGATGGCCTAATTAAGAATTTTCTTCATTATTTTAACCTATTTTTAATCGGCTCATCAGTGGAGCTACAAATAGAAATTGCCTGCCCATTGCCACTTCAACGAGCTAATCTGCTTGGCAAAAACTTAAGGCTTTTTTGACACATAGGCGGCTCTCGCTGTTGCTTACGCAGATTTTCTATTCCTCTGATAATTTCTTTCTGTGGATTGAATTGAGCCGATATTGCACGCGGGAAGTATTTTTTTTATTTCACGTTCTCCTTTCGGAATCGCCGAGTATACAATTGTACCACGTCGTCTTCAAATAACCCACCCAGAAATTTATTTTACTAGTAGTCTTGTGTTGTCTGTTACTGTCATTTCTTGTACTAGTAGGTTAGATTTTATTGAGCAAACATGCTTCTAATAAAAACACAAATAAGTTTAAATAGAATAGAATAGAATTATTGATTTATTTGGTGTTAAAAAAGTTTCTACATGAAATCTTAATAGTTTAATTGTGTAATAATGTCACGAATAAATATTTTTTCTTTCTTTTCTTTCTTTCTAAATATAACAGCAGTTAACAAAGCACCAAAATGGATGAATGCCGATGTCTGAATCATGCAAATTCCACGTCATCTAATTTACTCTACATTTTATATATCATTGTTTTCAAATTTGCAGCTTTATACAAAAAAAGTATCAAAACAGAGATAAATGATACATCCGGAATTTTAATTTAATGGCAGCCGATTCTACAGACCAAGAATGAACACATGGAAACTGCGTTAAAAATGATAACTTTAAATTAAAAGCTGCGTCCATCTGTCCAGTCAGCCCACCGCTGGGCCGGCGCCCGCGACAGTTGCGCCTGCGACGACTAATATACTCATTAAACGGCCAATATCCATTAGACTTTTTATCGTCGACACCTTTTTACGCCGTTTCTAACGTGCAGCCATTTGTTTGCGATATTAGAAGGCGTAACAGACGCGTTTTTGCCGAGGGGCTCATGAATAGGAGTAACACGGTGTCGCTTTCACGTCAGTTGTCGTTCGCTTATTTTATTAGACAGTGCTGTATAATTAAGTGGTAAATAAAGTTTTTTTTTTTAGGAATAATTTAAGTACCTTCATTGAGTAAATACAGGTTGATTCAGGAGATGAGCAGCTCTACCGGATTCAGTTAGTTAAGGTTAGATTAATATTTTGTTAATGGGACAAAAAGCATTAAATTATTTACCAAGTGTATGGTCACTCTGGCACTGAAAGTGTGGGAGTTTTACTTAAATATGATGGTGTTATATGGTAGTTTACGTACTAGCTCCGATTTCCGTCATCCGATTTCACCATATCTTCACTATACAAATAGTCATATGACTATTCTCCGGTCCGTAATTTCATGTCTTCCGATTGGGTTTGTTTCGTTGTGTTGCGTAACCGTTCATAGGTGGGCATAAGGCTGAGTTTCCACCAGAGATGTGCGAGGATGCGTCGCGAGGAATGTGGTCACGAACCAGTAGAAACGCTGCATTTACCGAGCCTCGCTACGTCGAGCTATTTCCACCAGAAATGAGCGCAGCCAGGATAGGTGAATAGAGGGTTTCTAACTATTGGTTTATGATATTCCTCGCAATAAATCTTTGCACATCTCCGGTGGAAACGCAGGTTAAGACTGAAGAGAAATGAGACAGGAATCGAACGCTGACGTCCTGAAAAGCTACATTAAGTGGCTATCATGCTTTTGTTTGTTTGTATGTTTGTTTGTTTATGCACTTTATTGTACAAAAAGGAAAAACAAAAAGGTTACATAAAAAAAGTAAAGTGTTAAGTACAAAGGCGGACTTAGCCCTGCAGAGATCTCTGCCAGTCAACCTTTGAGTGGTAGAGGAGAAATCTTAAAACAAGGATCGACAAATAGAGCAAAACATTTGAATAAATATAAATGCATATGTGAACCTCAAATACTTAACTATATAAAATAAATATATAACACATATATAAAACATTAATATATCTATAACTAAATATAAAATGAAATACATAAATACACACATTTACATACAATACATAAATAACACAAGTAATTACTTACTAAATAATCAAGGAACTATAGTGTGTATCTTCTTCAATGCCTCCCTGAACGAGTATACGGAGGAAGATTATCGGACGGTGATTGGCAAACGATTCCACAACCTATAGCCGCATGCACAGAAAAGGATTTGGAGTAGATCTTGGATGAGGTAGAAGGAGATGCTAGAAGGAGATTGGCGCTTGACCACAAACGATGTTGGCTGCCTTCAGCTAAGTAGCTGAATCGCTCAGAAAGATATACCTAAAGGAGCCGAAGGATTAAAAATAACGTTGAAGAGCAATGACAGAATGTGGACGTTTCTGCGGTCATGCATGCATGCATGTTGGTGCGGTGTGGGCTTTTGCGTGTCATCTCCAATGCAACTTCGAACAATCGTGAGATTCTAGATTCCAATTTCCGGAATTCGTAACTTTAAGAAGCATTATCTATAATATTAGCTATCTACTGACGCGCGTCAAATTGCCTTTAATACAATGGTGACTTGACTTACTGCAACAGTTCTCTCGATAACACCGGAGTGCACGACACAGCGAACAGAGAAGAAAGTGCACTTGCACTAAGATACTCGAAATTATAATTGTCATTCATGAAATGGTCATGAAATTGTTCATAGAAATAATTAGTATGTATGTAAATGGCGAGACAAGTTGAATGGATATTATTAAGCTTTTTAATATTGTGCCAAACCAAGAATTGTGTCAGTCACTAGAAGAAACGAAAACGAGCCTACTCAACTTATGTTACGGGTGTCCATGGGCGGCGGTGATTACTTTCCATCAGGTGACCAGACTGCTCGTTTTCCTCCTACCATATATAATAAAGAAGGTTAATACGTTTTGGTAAAAGTTTCATTTTTAATGCAACCTTTTTTTCTGATTGTACTTTTTGTTGACTGTACTTGTATTGTCACCCAAACTTTATTTGCGTACCAAATTTCAAGTCGATTCCATTAACCGTTGAAGAGTTCCTTCCTGTGGAGACGATCCTGCCCCGACTACCAGGATGCCACTACCAGATAATTGTATTGTCACGCAATTTACATAAGTATACCAAATTTCAAGTCAATCCAACTACTGGAAGTTAGTCGAATTTAACTTGCAAGATTTGATTACAGACAGACAGATAGACAGACAACAGGACAGGTGAAACTAAATAATAGCTTGTATAAAGTGTTGAAATTCAACTGAAAAAGTTATGTTAATTTTGTGTTTACCTTTGTATGCTTAACAACGTAGAGTGTTTGATACTTACGATAAAATTAACACCTCTTTTTGTAATACTACATTTTTTTCCAATCAAACAAAACTAACACAAAGTGACATGCGTTAGACTAATGTCCATTTCTACATTTTTCTTGCGGGCGACCTTCTTCGCCGATCTCCTTTGTGCGCGTTTAATTGAATGCAAACAAAGCGGGTGCGCGCGCGCAGGTCGCCGCCATTGTATGCTAATGGCGACACGTCTCATAACCGATCGCTGCCGATCCCCAGATAACCGCCGTTCGGAACTTGTCATACCAGATTCGCTGCTATTCAACACCTGTGACTACTTTACCTTACCAAAAGATGGGTACTTCTATTAAACCATTTCGCTCCCTACCCTCCTCACCTTAACAAGTGTCTATAGATTCACGATTGCTTCTCCATTATTCCTATGACACGTACAAACTGAAAAATTGATAACAGCTCGTTACCGATAGGTGGCGCACGCGCAGTAGTGCCAATTACAGCCGCGGCCATCTGATAGCGCTAACAAGACGATGCGTATCGGACCACCGCGCGCATTCAAATTCCGATAGCAAATACTGCACACCCCCGTGACATAAATCTCTTGGACACCCAAGAGAGTAAGCTCTATTGGAGCGGGGTAGGGTCTGCTTTGGTTTGTCGCGCTGCGCTTGGGCACTTTGCATGATGAAGGCGCTGGCGTGAATTACGCGGGCGCTGGTCGCGGCGGCTGCGCCCGCGGCGCGCGACTGTCGCCACTGGCGCGCGCGCGTAAGGACCCTCGGCGTCCCCGCGTATGTTGGCGCCCGCGACAGAGAATATTTCACGGCGATGGCGCGATTGCGCGCACGCCGATACCGCTATCAGACACCGCAGCAGGAAGGACAAACGCACGCCGTGAATCAACGGCCAACAATACCTTCCGCTTTTGTTTCGTGTTGCGTAACACGGCGCCCGAGATTAAGGGCCTAAGAATACGTTGACCGAAGATTCATATCTGCATATTCGGCTAAAATGGCACGGCATAAGCGTGGACAATACACGATTAAAATTCGGTGTGATTAGCTACCTACATTTAATGACTGTTCAAATGAAATTATATTTTGGCGTATAGCTGAATATCGCCCGAACGTTAACCGAATTTTGCGGCAGATCACGCTAAATCGTGAAACAACTTTCAAGGGCGTAGCCAGCCGATGGCCCAGGGGGGGGGAGGGGGCAAGTTGATATGGAGAATGAGAAAAGTATGAATTTTAGGTAAAGTCGAGAGCACATGAACTTTGTTAGATAGGACTTTTTTGGTTTGGGTGCTTTACATTTGGCAACTTTTTAAGAATCTCTAGGGGGTTGGGGTTGGGCAGCTGCCCCTCCCTCGGTAACGCCCTTGGTCACTTTAACAAATGTATTACTTGTAATAGTAATAGCTTGCAAGCCAAATTTCTTCGCAAAACTTCCGCGATTATGCAGTGTCATAGGTACTGTAGGGACTAGGCTGTATACCGCTGGCAGGGGGTGAAACTGACCACCTGGCAGGCTAGATTGACTTCATTATGTATAATTATAGTATTTTCATTATGTATAATTATATAGGAACTATCTCTGTAAATAATTGAAGAAATATCCATTTTATTTGAACTGAGTTTAAAGTCACGCGCGTAGATCCCCATTACCTAAGCTCTTACCAAGTTACAGGCCCCACACCCACAGTACATAACAGTGAAATATGCCTAATACGAATCTCCGGCATAGTGTGCTTGGACACAGTTTTATGCCGCGTTGGGACATGCGTCTTCATTATTTGCTGGCGCGGCGGTTCCTTTGAATAATTCGCGGATGATGCGCTAGATTTATGGCCGCTAACCATAGAGCGGCGGACAATTAAATGATTTGCGTACCGCCGGCGCCCGCGCGGGTTGCGGTCGGCGCTGATTAATGCGACCCGCTCGAACCGTATCGGTTACCATTTTGCAGAATCCCTAACCCATTATTAAGGAAATAGATAATCGGCTATGCTTCCCGTATAATTTCGCTTTCTTCTCTTTGAGAATTAAAAAAGATAATCTTAGATCTCGCGACGTCGAGAGTTCTCACATCAATCGGTGATTAGGTGCAGTGTTGAGGCGTAAAGTGGGAGCCGCCGGGCCGTCGGCAATTACGGTCCCAGGCTGCGGCCGCGCCGCCGTCGCACCACTTTGTGTGTAAAGCGACCAATTGTATAATTGGCGGACAATCAATTGACCCCCCCCCCTGCGTGAGAGCGCGAAGCCTCACGACGTCGTAATCGGATCGACGCGGTAGTTAGCGAATTAGGGATCAAATTATTAGCGACTAATCGCCTCGGCGATGCTTACGTTGGTAGCAATTAGTGGAAATTTGATAATCGAAATAGCACCTCTAGCATATTTTGTAACGAGGAACGTGAAACATATCTTTCTGTTTTCATGCCGTAAAGCACGTCTGAAGAATATATAATTCCGGCCTATTGTACATTATGCCCAACTGTTGAGCACGAGCCTCCTCTTAAAATCAAAGTACTTGGGGTTTAGTTGCCAGGCAGTTTTAGTGTCGATTGAAAACTTGTCGTAGATCATACATCATTGAATTGCGTCGCTTCGGTTTCGTGTGAAAAAGCTCAAGCACAATTTAGATGCCATTAGGTTCAACTCAACAGCAACCTCAGCTTTTTTATGGCTATACCACCGCCAAAGTATTCATGAGTTTTCTAAGTGTCAATCGACAACGTGCAATGTCCAGACAATTTCAAAGATTTTGTTCTTATTCTTCTTCTTGTGGTGCCTCTCCAATTACTGAAGGTTGGCCTTCAACTCAAAATATTTCTTCTTGTCCTTCGCGAGGTGGAACAGCTCAGCAGCGCTCGTGACTCCGGTCCACTCTCGAATGTTTCTCAACCAAGACTTTTTTCTTCGGCCAACACCGCGTTTACCAGCAACTTTGCTCATCATAATAAGTTAACTTAGTTGCAGTAAGTCGTATTTCTCGTGACGGAAAACATGTCCGAGGTAGGCAACCTTCCCGTGTTTGATGGTTTGCATGAGCTGAAGCTTAAGCATGCATAATCTTTTGTTAAAGAAAATCAATTTTGAAACAACAGTAATTGTATAGCTTTATTATCAACACGGATAAGTGGCACGTAAAACAAACAGCGGCCTGACGCCGCCCAATAAGTAAACCTTAATGTGGTACTTCTTGTAATGACACACTGCGTCGTGAGAACTGGCCCGAGAACATTACGTTAGAAATAATAACGTGAACAGTAAGAAAACTTGAAAATATTTAATATCAATAGGAGCAAATTGTACGATTAATTTTAATTTGCGTCATGGATGAAACAAGATTTGTTTACCTACTTGTAGTTTGAGATAGATCAATTAGAGCAAATAGGCTCACGATATTTATCTCTCATTTGCCATCGATTGTACTCGTACTTTGTACGTTGTATGTCGTCTTGCAGCCTCGTATAAGTACTCGAAGAATTTGAATCAATTGTCTGGGTGGATGCCATGATTCTTTCTATAGAAATCATCGTGACATTCATAATGAAGGTTCCACTCAGTTTTCTAGCCTATGTGCAGCGCTTTTGAATGCTATACAAATGTTTTTGGTTAATTTAGTTTCCTTTCAATCAATTTTTTCGCCAGGGTATACTCGCGTATTAGAATTTTACTAAATGCTTATTGGATTAAATTTTCTTATTAGAAATTAATATAAGAAAATATATCGTTGTAACTTGATGGGACTCTCTTAGTTTTGTCTTCACAATATCTGACAATGTAACGAGAACAAAGTACCTATAAGCTCAAATACCAATTAGATGCCCAGCAAATTGAGTCCAGATGATGAGTTGCCGACCATCCTAGATAAAAACAAGTCTACTGATAAAACAGTATAATGGTAGCGCAAGATCGATACGGCCGGTACGTCGCCTCCTATCACAGGCCCTGTACTACGAACTGCATAATACGAACTTCGTATGTTGCCGTCCCACTGACGCTTACATTATTTAATACGAGAGTAAGAGCGACGGCACGATACAAACTTCGATTCTCGAATTTCGTAGTAGCCCCCCAGATGCGGCTGCGCCTGATATTTATAATCATCTCGTGATCGACTTGTGCAAAGTGGCCGGAACGTTCGCGCGCGGTACCTACAGCCTGCGCCGGCGCAGCTTATCGGCGATGAGTTACGATTAGTAAATTGGCGAGAGCGGGATCCCATAAATTCGGGGCGTATTCTAGACTCCGCTATTGTTGCCGATATTGCAGTTTTAAAAACATAATAACGATGTGTGAGGGGCTTCGTGCAACTGAAATATTAGAATATGTGAAAAAGTAGAGTAGGTGCAATAGTTAGTAAAAATCCGTGGCTGCCATGATCGCTTTGACTTATTTATGGCAACTCAAACGGAGGATCGTGGGTTACAATCCCAATTTGCACCTCTGAGTTTTTCAGTTTTTTTTTATTTATTTCTGGTTCCATCAACACATGCAATTACTACTAGGTACAAGTGGAGTTTAATGCGCTAATGAAGCAAAAAAAGTTTTTTTTTATATATAAGAGGGGGAAACGAGCATGCGGGTCACCTGATGGGAAGCAACCACCACCGCCCATGGACACCTGTCAACACGAACTTAGTATGAGCTGTACGATGAATAGAATAGACGGTGTAATTTCTTCCCGTTAGTGTTATCAAAGTTGACAAAGGGACGATGTAAGAGTGAAGCAACGCTCTTTGCCAACTCTGGACTCCAGCACTTTGGAAGATATAGGGTAACGACCACACTATGTTCCGATTCACGGTTAATTCCATAGATATATTTGCCATGGGATGAAGGCTGGGATTGCCTTTACGCCCATACCTTTAAGAGCACGCTCTGTAACAACAATAATGTCATCCCACAAATTCTTTGATCTACCCGTGATATGAAGTTCGCTGAAAGATGGGTGAGTTAAGTTATAATAATATCGAGATCTCGTTAAAGGTAATCGCAAGAAAAACCCCGTAGCAAATATTTATCTCTGGTCAAGCCACAGAACTATTGTTCATTCATATTTGGAATTGTCTCTCTGGTCTAGCCACAAAACTATTGTTCATTCATATTTTGAACGTCAAATGTTGGCTCCAACATTATTGGGCCAACAGCCAAATGTTTGTCGCGGCGAACTGTCAGCGGCGATCAGCGTCCACCCCCGCGCCGGCCGCTGCCCTACTCTACTATACTGCAGATAATATGAAAGTGAAAACTCTAAAATAGATTATATTTTTATTATAGAATAATCAAAAGTATAACTTTTTTTTGGAGTAAATTAACTGGAGCTTACGAAGACAAATAATACGTATATAATTATTTTCTTCTAAGTACGAGTATGACTCAGAGTAGGTGAAGCGATGATCTTGGCGCGGTAGCTGGCAGTAACTGGATGAGAGTGGCCGAGGATCGTGCTCAGTGGCGTGCAGTTGGAGAGGCCTATGTCCAGCAGTGGACTAAGATAGGCCGATGATGATGATGATGATGAAGTACGAGTATGACGTGATTAACAGGTATATTCTCCTAATAATATTGTTGTTAAACTTATTAGAATGTTATGTAATTTTTCAAATTATAAGGATGTCTATGTGTTTTCGATCCCTATAGTTCACAAATTTATAATTTAATTATATCTTCTTCATTCGCTCTTAATTTTCATAATTATGTAGATATAATTATTATGATTATTTATTAAACTATAACGTATTTTTAGAGTTCCATATAGCAATCCAAACAAGCTGCTTTTATAATATCTGCTACTATTTAATGCCTAGGCGAAAAAACCTATTTATCCATCTTCCACCAAACGTGGCGAATGAAATTCTATCAGTAAGTATCTAACTTTACGAATAGTTTACTTTTGATGACCAAATGTGCTATTACTAGTTACATAAAACTAACTGATCCCTTAGTTCCCAGTAAAATAGTTTGGAATAATAGGAGTTTTTATCAGACCATTTTATAAAGTGGGTAATAAATTGACCACTTCTACAGAATTTCGAAAATTCAAGACGAAATGGGAAGAGCCCTGAGCGAAGTGGCGGAGTGCGACCCGAGATGGACGTAATCTAATTAGAAAAATACAAACTTTATCATTTGCTAACTTCCCCGCCCCCCGCAAATTAATATTGATCGCAGCCTCCCTGCAGGTAGTTTCCGTGCAAATATATCTTTAGTTATCAAGTTCAATACTTTTATTGCTCGTGGATTCACCGACAGTGTTCTGAGTAAAATATTCATACAATAGATCTCTTTCAATTTTCTTTCTTGCTTGCCGAACCAATTCTCTCGGTGCGCGAGGCCAACTCGCACTTGGCTGTTTTTTTTATATTTTGTACACGTATAAAACTATTATTTATATTAATTTTAAATTGTAACCGGCTGAGCGTGCGAAGCCGAAGCCTGCACGCGTTGTCACTCGGCGAGATAAATTCAATTTTAATATCACTGAAGCAAATTGAATAATGTAATAAAATTGCTTTATTGTAAAAAAGGTGTCTATCAACGTAGGGCGCTATCTCCGATTGGCGCCGCCCGCGCCGCGCGTGACATTTCAATCTGCGCCCGCGCTCCGCCGCACGCCTCAAATAAGCGTTACGCATTCATTTCACCACGCATTCTTAATATTCATTATCATCACCACCTATACATGCACCCTGTATAATGGTTCCACTACTGGGCACAGGGTAGCGCTGTACTTAGTAGTGAGAGAGCTGTAGTTCCCATGCGGCATGTTCCGAATTGGAAACTTCACATTAATTTCGCACAGGTTTCCTAAGGATGTTTCCTCTTTTAGCATCACAGCGATGCTCGTCGTAAATTTCAAATGCAATATCTACTTTTGCCTTTGTACTTAACACTTTTTTTTCTGTAACCTTTTTGTTTTTCCTTTTTGTACAATAAAGAGTATAAACAAACAAACAAAAGTTTTGAAAAACTCAGAAGTGCGAGCCTCGACTCGAATCCACGATCCTCTGCTTAAAAGACCATAAATAAAACCACAAGGCTTAATATTAACTATACTTAATAGTAACTGAAACCGCAATTTGCTGCTGTGGCCTAAATGAACATATGGACAGCTAACGTATGAACACCTAGCTAATGTAATATTTAAACAACAACACTATTACAATCTACTTAGAGCTAATCAAGGCCAGTAGTGACTAGGTTATTCATTACTGAACCAGTAAGCCTTTAGTAGCCTCATCTGCACTTACAATACAACAATACAATACAAAATATTCTTTATTGCACACCATAAATCAGTACAAAAAACTTATAATATAAACACTCAGATTCACCACCATACCATGCCATACCATGGTTCGCTTACCATATTTATGAAAACATATTTTTAAATCTTGGATCTTAAGTTATTTGCACCTAGGTAAATTTATCTATAATTACCCTTGGTCTGTAGGGCCCTAGAGTTTTGAAACTTCATAAAAAAAATAAAGAGAGATGTCACTGGGGACCGAAGAGCTGGCAGCTTCCTCGGACAAAGAATTATACCAGCTATTTAGAGAGGGGAGCAGATGCCAGCATCATCGGTATTTGTCTAGGTAGGTAGCTGTATGAAAGTAAGTAAATTGATATTTTTTTTAATATTGTAATATTAAAAATGGTAGCTCGTTCGTTCGTTCGTTCAGAAGACGATCATAATTGCCACAAAAGTATCTAAATAAATGTTTATTTTTTCACGCGTAGCAACAATTTGCAGATGATTTTTCGTCCATGGACGATGAGTGAATAGCAGGTATCCGGCCACCCAGGCTGCGCCCGCGCACGCACAATAACGGCGCGGCCGCGACTCCTTACGAGCAGCGGCGCGGTGAGCGAGTTCTATGTCCATTGCGCGGTTGACACCCTCACCAAGCAATAATCGACTGGTGGGGCACGCAATGGACAGAGGAAACGGCGAGTCGTCGCTCGCACGCTGATTCGAACTCGTTCATAGCCGCTACGTGCGTGTATTTTTAGTAACAGTGTAATCAATTTTTAATTAATTGCTTTCAGAATTTATCATGTGTTCATTTTTGTAATATATTGGCTTGTGTTTGACTACGATCAATAAGAACCACGCTAAGGCAATGTAAAGAAAGAAGAAAGAAAGAAAAATAATTTATTCACGGCGGTATTATTACAACAATCTTATTCTGAGAAGAGGCCTATGCGCAGCAGTGTCAATTATGATAGTTATTGGATATTACTCATGTTATTGGAACATGTAATCATACCATCGATTATACCTATATTATGAAAACTGCAAAACAACGTGTCCAAAAGGTATTCTGAAAAAAGCAATGACATGTGTCTGAATAATAAAAAAACTGACGCTAGATTAAAAATCAAGGCGTAAAAGACAGAAAAAGCTAATCCGCTAATGGTGCGTCATAATGCACGGCGCATTACGACACGGGCGATGCAAGGAATCACCTTTACATTTTATACTCTATTGCATTATAATGACTCCATTGGATAAATAAGACATATATTAAATGAAAAGTTTTATTTTTCTTTTAATTTGGACGGTCGCGTGATCATCCACAACGTTTGCTACTTCTTCTTATTGATCTTGTCTGAATATTTTTTTGTTTGATTGATCAATTTTCAAGGTGTTGCTCATCAAAGGTCATCAATAGCCACTTGCATTCTCCGGTTGAATGTAACTCTCGCGATGTCATCAGTCCACTTAGGTACGTAGTAGAAAGCCTGCCAACGGTTTGTCTTCGAAATCTCTATCGCTGAGTTATGAAATTTGGCACAGTTGTTTTTACCTAATGCAACGTGTATATAGCTTACGATGTCATCATCATCATCATGTCAGCCGAAAGACGTCCACTGCTAGGCCTCCCCCAAGGCTCTCCACTCAGACCGGTCTTGTGTTTTCCGCATCCACCGCAATCCCGCGATCTTAACCAGGTCGTCGCTCCATCTTGTTGGAGGCCTACCGAAAGCTCGTCTCCCGGTCCGGGGACGCCATTCGAGAACCTCATCACGATGTAATTTTTGGGAATATCCACGCGAATTATTGTTTGTAATTCCTTCACGTTAAAACGGGTGAACATAACGGCTAAAGCAATTGAACATCTGGAGTAGTTCGTAAACTACTGTTTTATTCAAATGAAGTAGAGACTTAAAATTCGGCGAGGGTGTTTTATATGCAACGTTAGTGAAATCTACGATGCCATTTCAACACCCGCCGAATCTAATGATTTACGCGTGCGAAGCCGCGGGAAAACATTAGCGAGTAATTTAATAATTACTGTGAGACACTCGACCACAAAACCTCCCCGCTACCGCTAACATCTTAGCGTAGCACACCTCACGTTAACCTGCACTATTAATCGTCACAGCTTGAATGTCAAAATATTGTGCCCTTCTGAAGCAGGCTGTGGGCGCGGGAAAGAGTGCGCGGGGGCAATTAGGGCGCGGGCGTTTAGGATGTTTATCCGGCCGGCAGACCCGCAGCCAGGGCTGCTAGCGGAAGATGGGGTGGATAAGACTAAAATAAAACATATTATTACTTAATTCTCTACCTACTCGTACCTACTGATCGAGCTACTTTAGTGCTGCTACTTTTTTAAAATATGACCACTGTTAATTTCATTTCTTTTTTCGTACAAATTAAATGTAATTTTCAATGTATGCGATATATAATACTAAATTGACGGCACATTGATAAATGTTTATCTTAGATATGTCAAATAAATGTCAAAAATTATTTCAAGTACCAAGAGACAACGATAACACTGCCATGTCCGATACACTGGTTTAACAATTAAACTTTGAGGATCTAAATTTAAGGTTTTTGAAAATGTTACAAAACAAAAGTAGCTTAGTTTTGTGAGTAGAATCGAACCTTGAATTTAAAGCCCACATGGTCAGATACCCTGTATTTATTAAGCAACATGCAGGCTATTTCGGTGCAACTTGAAAGGCAAAGATTCGTTGAAGTGCAATGAGCAAGCCATATAGCACGGAGAACAGAGGGGTTACTACGAAACTCGAAGTTCGTGTCGTGCGGTCTCTCTGACACATACTATAGAGGGACGGTACGATACGAACTTCGAGTTTCGAGTTTCGTAGTAGCCCTGCAGATAGCCGTTGGGGCCGAAAAGCTTTCAGCGTTGGACGTTCACCAACTACTTGGATGCAGGCGCTTCTTACCAAAGCAACTGGAGATCTGTGGGTGATAATGATGATGATGATGAGACGAATCAGAATTGTAATTCGGAATTAATTTTAAGTGTTTGTTTTTACAAGCTTTTATTTAGTTTCACCTGTCCCGTTGTCTATCTGTCTGTAATCAAATCTTGCAAGTTAAATTTGACTAACTTTCAGTAGTCAGATTGACTTGAAATTTGGAATACTTATACAATAATCTAGTAGTGACATCCTGGTAGTCTAGCCAAGATCGTCTCCGTAGCATCGACTTGAAATTTAGTATACAAATGTAGTTTGGGTGACAATGCAAGTACAGTCAACAAAAAGTACAGTCAGCAAAAAAAGCTTGTATTAAAAATGTTATTTCTATGGTTAGGTTATTTATCTAAATAGAAAATAACAGTCTGTCCTTGAATCAGTAAGTTTACATCTTCATTACCTTGAGGTGTAGAGGTTGCTGTTCAGTTTAAATTAAAATAAAATACATAAAAAGCGTGTACAACCCTGACGCCCGCATGCCCACGCGGCGCAGTTTAATTTTTGTCATCGGTAAATCGACTCATCTTCCCTATCACCCACGCGTTACGAAAGGAACCTTAACCCCTTTCCTGAAGGCATATTGAAAATTGTCCGCTTATTACCCCTTTGGTGTGAAAAACGAGAGTTAGATAGGGGTGGCTTATTATTTGTGGGTCCCGGCCGGGGCCCGTAATGGACGCATGATGGATCACGAGTCAACACAGCCTAGGATGATATGGGGAAAAGGATGATGTGAAACCTTAACTGGAGCTGTAAGGCTATGAATGTAGTTACAATGAGACAGGGGGGCTACTAAGAAATTCAAAAATCGAAGTACGTATCGCACCGTCCCTTTCACTGTCGAATTAAATAATATAAACGTCAGCGGGACGGCAACATACGAAGTTCGAATTTTGCACTTTGTGGCATTTGGGCCACAGCCAGGTTATAGAAAGATAGATAGATAGATAAAAGTTTATTTGTTACTGCAAACACACACAATCAAAATTACATAAATTAGAAAAAAAAAGAACAGTAAACTTAAAAGTAAACAATTTTCAATTGTTTGTGTGCGCTGCAGTAGTGCAAAAGGGCCATGGCTCAGTGGTCAACATTGCTCATAGGAGGAGGAGGAGTAAGGTAAGCAAAAAAGATATATCCTGATGGTTTCTAAATTGATTTTAATACAGAACTCTTCCGGCGTTAAGACTCTCATAACCATCCTAGTCTACATATATACGTCCCACGGTTGGGCACAGGTCACCTCTCAAAATGAGAGGGTTTGGGCTGTTTCCAGAACGATTTGGGAACTTAAAACTTAAACTAACAACATTTATTGACTTAAAAAAACACACTACATCACAACAATAACCTAACTAACAAAAATTTGGAACGCCCCCCACTTTGTGACTTTAAATTTCAATATCTCAAAAACGGCTTAACCGATTTTGATAAAAGTTGTCTAAGAACCATCGCCAAAAAACCTGAATTCAAATAAAAAACCGCATTCAAATCGGTTCACCCGTTTAAGAGCTACGGTGCCACAGTCAAACTTATAACACCCCTCTTTTTGCGTCGGGGGTTAATTAAAAACACAGTAAAAACATAAATAGAAGAAGAGAATAAATTAGAGATGTTGCGCTTTAGTGTGACTTCACACACACTATTGAATTGCTTCGCTGATTTGTGCGAGTTTCCTTGTAATTTCGCACATGAGTTTTGAAATGGTACTATTAGCTCTGTCTCTTCGTCAGTCTCTCTGTTACGTTTTCACGGTTAAACCGCTGAACTATTAAATTAAAATTATAGTATAAGGATTGTTTGAGACCCTATATAGGTATTAGGTACTTCACTTCTTTTTCTTTGTCAAGTACCTATTAGTTTAGGCTTGTACTAATCTTAGGATAGATAAATATTTGCAAAAAAAAATGTAAAGACTAAAGCAGATTTTAAACAACATCAGAATTACCTTGTTTTGAATTTGAATTTTGAATTCGAATTTGAATTTGAATTTTGAATTTTGATTTCTAAAAAGTTCTTAATTAAAACTGAAATGAGTTACGGCGCTAGTCTAGGTCTGATTCCTGGTAACCTTTTAGCGCCTATGGCTGTCGATTCGTTTTTCAATCTCACCTATTAATGTACGGAACCTGCTGCAATCAGCCGTGACTCGTTTAGAAATCCGTGGCGCCATGCACGATAGCAAAAACAAAAGAATACGCGAAGATATGATGTATCTATGACCAAAAGGGGCGCTTAGCTGTTCTGAACTAAAAAATGGTGAATCAGAATACACTGCAACTGAACCTATTCGATGTTAAAAACATTTGCGAAACAATATAATTCATACTCGATACTTTGTGTTAAGTAGGTATGATGGACAGCGAATGTACCTACCTAACACGCAAGAGTTTGGCGTGTTTTAGTAGGTGTTATGAAAACCGATGTACACACCTGTTCTAACTATCAAACATTTAAATACGGGAGGAGGGGTACTCAAACTCAAACTCAAAGTCTTTATTGCGCTAAATGTTGTGATAAGATATTAAAAAGTCTGAACGTACTACTAAAGCTATTTCTTTTCTATTGTGATTTTTACCGACTTCGGTAATGAAGCGGCTATTGAATCATTTATCTTTTCAATATTACTTGCAATACAACTTTGTTACTACCTACGGATTACTCTCGTTCTATAAGAAGAAATTTAGTGAAGTCTCTGAATTTAAATTCAACAGTCATATTTGTTGGTTCAATTGAGCGACACTGATAAAGTATATGAAAATCGATAGATCAATCCATTGAACGTTAACGACGTTCAACTCGATATTTATGTTCATCCACAAGATTACTTCCGAGACAACCCAATCCTTACCTAACAAGCTGATAGTCTGAGGAAGACGTTAAACGTAGCAAGGGCTAATTACGCTGCGCGTGCGCCGATAGCATCACGCGCACGCGCCGGTACCATCCTCACTCATTAACCTCCGGGGCTATGATCTACGTATCGCATGCGCAGCGATCTAGGCTCAAAAGCACCATATTACTGCCACACTACATGTGTGTCCATAGCGTCAAGAGACCATTATTGTCTAACGTGCGGATTTTGCAATCACTTAGGTACTTACGGCTCTGTGCAGTTGAACAAACTGAATCTTTTTGTGCTGCTAATATTATGTTGAAATCTCATACTTTTGTCAAGGAAATTGAAGTGGAATTGACTATTTAAAATGTGTCTTTTAATTTAAAATTTACCTTGTGCAAGGTCCGCCCGGATTGCTACCACCGTCTTGCTCGCTAATCCTGCCGTGAAATAGCAATGCTTGCACGGTTGTGGGAGAGTAAGACAGCCGGTGAAATTACTGGCACTTGAGGTATCCCATCTTAGACCTCTAGGTTGGCAACGCATCTGCAATCCCCCTGGGGTTGCACGTGTCTATGGGCGGTGGTGATCTCTTACCATCAGGAGACCCACTTGCTCGTATGCCATCCAGTCGTATAAAAAAATTCTTCCTGGTAGGATCAATCAATTTGTTCGACTGTAACCTACCTCGTAAGGGAAAACAGAACCGTACCAGCTTAATTTTCCAACCCCATTTAATTTCTTATATACCTAGGTCTCTTCTACTTCGCTACTCAGACGCAGACGGACAATAGAGTGATCTTATAAGAGTTCTATTGAAGTTCTTCTTCCTCTTCGGTATTTACAGAATCCTAAAATAAATAACACCGTGGCGATGACCTGCGCCGGGGACGCTCGCACAAAATATTGGTTGCGCGCGCGGCCCGATTTGGTGGCGGACCCGTGTCGCCTGCGACTGCGAGTGAGAAGTAATGGGTTCGATTCCCAAATAAATGTAACGTTTTTGTTTCGCTTGATCTTCACGCCGAGTAACACAGAGCCTTATTTGCAGTTTTTAATGCTTTAAAAAGTGTCATCGGACGAGTATTTCTGTATGTCAACAATGGTAGATCTTATTACTAACTTTGGTAGGGGTAAATACTTTATAGGTTTAGTTAGAGACTTCTGATTAACAACTGTTTATGCTACGAACAAATAATAAGTCGGAATTGTATATGCGTTAGAAAAAGGGCCTTGCCAAAATTAAGTTTTTTTAAATGTTTTTCTTATGTATTTTTTGTGTATAATTTGAATTTTACAGAGCATTCGTTTTCTAACTGTAATGCTGTGTTTTTGTTGATAAATAAAATTTAACACGGTTTTTAAACCGTGTTCTGTGCGTCATTTGTCGTGCAATGACATTGCATCACGCGCGCAAACCAATCCCTGCTTTGTTTCAGAATTTTAACCAATCAACAAGCACGTCTATTTAAAACCTCGAAAATGATTCGTATTTGAATCGTAAGTTGTTTTGGTTTAAAGTATGGCCACTTTTTGTGTGGAATTTGTTCTGAGTTACGCTTCCTGACTTATTAGGTATTTATTATATTCGTAGTGTTTATACAAAAATAAAATAATTAAGGAAAAAGTATGAAACTTAATAATGTGCAGGCTATTAAGTTTTTTTAATGAGCACAGCGTGAATTAATTAAAAAACACAAGGTTTTGCAGTTTTATGAGTCTTTTGACTTTATTTTACTTTGAAAACTAGATACACTAAAGAAAATGTTATTAAAACTAGAATTACCTCTGGCTGCTGAAGGTAGTATTGGGAAACTTTTAATACATCTGTATTTCAGTATATAAAGAATAGGTTAGAAAGGTAGAATATTAAGGTTAGAATATTTTGCAGGTGGTAGGACCTTGTGCAAGGTCCGCCCGGATTGCTACCACCATCTTGCTCGCTAATCCTGCCGTGAAGCAGCAGTGCTTGCACTAGAGTAAGACAGCCGGTGAAATTACTGTAGGTATTCCATCTTAGGCCTCTAGGTTGGCAACGCATCTGCAATACCCCTGGTGTTACAGATGTTTATGGGCGGTGGTGATCTCTTACCATCAGGAGACCCACTTGCTCGTTTGCCATCCAGTCGAATAAAAAAAAAAAAGAATAGATAGAACAACGCTATGACTACAATACAAAGCTTCATGACGCAAGGCGACTAATTCTGCAGCCCGTGACTTTGCTTCATAATGAGTAGGTAGTGTAGTGACGCGTTGTTTACGTTTAGTTCCAGCTCCACACGTCGCGCGTTATCTCGCGAGATGTGACGCGCCACGAGCGCGGGGCGGGGCGGGGCGGGCGTGGCCACGCCGCCATTGGCCGCATGCAAATGCGCCGCCTGCGCGCGCGCAATCCCTGCCTCACTATTGTTCCCGCGCAAAAACGCTCGTCTCCGCTCGTTTGTCGGAGCGTGTTCGTGCAAAAACTACGGAATGCGCATAACAAGAAATCGGAGAAAAAATGGCCGCCGCGGTTTTTCACCCGCGATTTATCTCCCCCGGGCGACGTCGCGAGCCTGTCGCGCCGCGCCGCAAAAACTAGACCCACTGCGCCCGCGCACGCTAAATTGCGCGCCGCAGTATGCGAACAGTCAATTGGCGACGAGGCCATTACTTTTAAATCACATTTACATTGAATGCGCGAGCGACGTCCGACGACCGATGCAACGCGCAATTAAAATAAAGCAATAAATTAACGGGTATAAGTAGTACAGGGAGTTCAGCGAGCTTGACAACCGCTTCCCAAAACCCACCGCGCCCCGGCCGCGTGAGGGGACCTTTTTAAATCTCAACAAGGCAGTGCATCGGACAGCTACTAAGCGAATTGGCAGCCACAGCCGCAGGGCAGGACGTAGCGCTAAACATGCCGACATCAATGCACCCTCAACGACGCCGTAGGGACCAGCGCTCGCCAAACAACAAACAGTCATTATGTATGTTGATACTAAACTAAAAACCCAACTGTCCAGAAGCCGCGACAGTGCCATGATATAGTTAGTAGGAACTTCATTACAGTAATTAGTCAACTTACCTATGGTAACTTATGTTAATACATCCCCGCTGTGTAAGATTATCTTGGATAAACCAACAAATTGCGAGCCTTATTCATACGGCTGCAAGGTTGATGCGTCCTGCAAGTACGCGGAGTGCGTCTCATTACAGTCACCTGGTCGCATTAGACGCGCGGCATCCGGGGCAAAAAGCGGTCGCATGTGAATGGCGATCGCGGAGTCGCCCAATTTACAACACGACGCGCGGAACGTCCGGCGGCGCAAAAACTGCCCGCGCCCGCGCATATGAATGGGAGGGCTTTTTGCGCCGGGCCCTACTCTGCTGCTTGAATCACTGCAACTTGAAGCCTGGTTGTTCTCGCGGACGTTAAAAGCTCCATTTTATGATTGTGATTTTGAATGTGAAATTTCCAGTTTTTCTACGCAGTCCCATGGCATAGGTAGTAGTAGTCAGCAATTCTTCGGGGTTCTATAAACGACTAGAGCTTTACTATACTTGCATGGTTAACTGTAGGTAAGCAGAACGGAACATTGTCTGGGTGTCTTTTCGTCTTACTTATGTATAGTCGACCAAGAAAGTGCTTTACCAATTTTAATGACAGTTCCTACTTCAGAAATAAAACAATAAGGCTGATTTTCATATTGACTTGTGAGTGAAAATATAGGCTTTGACGTTTTAAGCGCTACAAATGACATTAAATCTTAGGGTGGTAAACCAATTTCTTGGTCGACTATATACCTACTATTTTTACTACCCTTTTCTCATGATTATACTACAAAATCAAAACGTTTTTAAGTAGTACTCGTAGGCTGCTAAAGCCTCTTTTAAATGTCACTTTTTTCCACTATCAGTGCTTTTACACTATATGAAACTTGATGGAGTCATTTTCAAAAAATATATATGTATAATTACAATTAAGTATAGAAAGTACTTCGTGGCTGATTATTACATCCCATTCAGCCATGTCTTTATGAAAGCTTTGTCAACAAAATCCCTGCGCAAGCGTCAGAGTAGCCTCCGTAGATTATGTAACTGCAGCGAGTTTTTTGCCGCGCGGACAATGTACCTCCCGCGCGCCGCCGACTTCAAAATGCAACAGATTATCTCGACCACTGCTGCTCATTAAAATAACCGGCAGAGGAGTCGCGGGAATGCGCCCGCGCCGCCCCGCTCGCCCGTCGTGTTACACCACAACTTTGCATAGAAAAACCAGCGCCCGGTAGAAAACCATGATGTGATATTACAACCTGTGACTAACTCATATCGAAGAGCTTCTACCAGCGTCTAAGAATTCGATTCCGTCGTCTGTTTTTCCGGATAAACACAATTCAGAGCTATGCTAGGCCAGAATGAAAGGCTGTTACTGAATCTGTCAGCTTTAACTTTAGCCTTATCTACACTTACCATCACATTGAGATAGACATTAGGTATAAGATCATCGGCTTTCCAATAAACCTTACTAACCTACTCGTATTCTAAGTAGCCCATGTGAAAGATCTTTCGAATATATTCAGTTTCAACTGGAAAAAATGTACTTAGGTAGACTAATCTAAAATATTACATTAGGACGCCTCATAACGATGAGTACGATGACATGTAGGTTTTTAAAAGAAGAAAACAATAATATGAGTACCTACACCTGCTTTAAGACCTTATCTATGGACCTGACTTGTAGGTGATTAAACACTTGTAGATCTCATACATAGAGCGTAAATAGCGTAATCCAATTTTAATTCAGTTTCCATTACGCTCTAAACGCTGTAATCTGTTGGAGGCACGAACATCGAACATGAGTTGTGTAGAGATGCCATCGCTCCGTTAATTGTTTCCTCCTGCAGGCTTATTCTACGTGTCATCGTCAGAAATATGTTGTTTAGCTCTTTGAATCTGACCAAACTATCTTTTAAGAAATAGTTTCTCATTGAGTCGATCGATAGTTACACACGTTTTGTTGTGAGAGATATCGGTCAAAGTCAATGTCAAAATATCTTTATTCAATTTAGGCAATAACAGCACTTATGAATGTCAAAAAAAATCTACCATCGGTTCGGAAAAACCTCTATTGAGAAGAATCCGCCAAGAAACACAATGAGGTATATATTTTTTTGACAGATTTACAATATTATTAAATGATATCTATACATCACAAGTATTTACGAGTACTTAACACAACTTCATTTTTACATACATACATACAGCCTAGAGCACACGAAACGTTACACTATTTGAAGTAAGGGACAGGTCGCCTTAATGCGGATCGGAATTATTCTATTCATCACAGTAATTCATCCAATGCGGATCGGAATCCATGTGTCCATGATATAATCATTAATTTTATAATACGCCTTAGATATTAATGTCTTCTTAACAATAGATGTGCTGGTAACTGTAGGTACATAGTGTGATTTTTTCCCTCCTAAATATGGTCAATTTTTAATCTGTCTGTAATCCAATCTTGCAAATTAAATTTGACCAACTTCCAGTAGTCAGATTGACTTGAAATTTAGAAAACTTATGTAAATCGCGTGACAATACAATAATCTACGTGACATCCTGGTAGTCTAGCCAGGATCGTCTCCGCAGAACGGAACTCTTCAACGGCTAATAGCATCGACGTGAAATTTGGTATGCACATGTAGTTTGGGTGACAATGCAAGTACAGTCGACAAAAAGTACAATCAGCAAAAAAAGCTTGTATTACAAATGAAATTTTATGGTTAGGTTATTTAGTATAACTTCAACGCAGAATAAGGGTAGGTAGAGCAGGGCCCGCGCGGGAGTTGGCAGCGGCGGTCGTAAGTCCGTGCGCGTGCGTCGATAACATCGCCCACCGCGCATCCTAGACGAGTCAGACTTATGACGGAGTACCGACTATAGCGCGGGACTATATTTCCTAGACGCTGATAACAATTTCGTAAATTACAGTGACTTTTCTCATCGAGTTTGAGTTAGGGCTTGAAAAATGAGGTTGAGTTGTTGTTGAAATTCTGCTAGTGTTAGATTCTTCGATCAATGATACAAAAGAAAACTGGTCACATACAAAACTAAAGCTATAAAAATAAATGCTGACTGTTTAATATACTTAAAGTCAGGTGTCGATAAAAAAACATAAATATCTGGGGTTCTTTCGTCATTCTAAATACGACAAAAAGTGTATGAACTCACATTTTGTTCCATAGACAGAGCTATTTAGATATCGTAAAGTATCGTAAGGTGAGCAAAGTAATATAATTGTTTGTAGTTACTGTATAAACAAAAAAAAAGCCGTGGATGGTGAAACAGCCTCTTAAAGCAGAGGATCGTCGTTCAAAAAAGGATAAAATCTGGGGTTCTTACGTCATTCTAAATACGACCTTTAACGAGCTTTACGGTGAAGGAAAAGTGAGGAAACCTGACAACAAACCTGCGAAGCACGGTGTGTGTGTTCCTAATCCGCACTGGGCCCGTAAACTATGCCAAGCCCTCTCATTCTGAGAGGAGGCCTGTGCCCTGCAGTGGGACGCATATAGGCTGGGATGATGATGACTGTATAAAACGGTTAATAGTTTTAATGTCGAACATAGCTCAAAGACCATAATCAACCATTCCAAAGAATCATAATTATGTTTTGAAATGGGATAAATCTTTCTCTCAATCTTTAATTCTTCTTCTAAGTTGCTACACTCCTGACAGAGTGACCGTGGTGAATTTAATCTTCATGACTACTTTCTAGGGAAAATAGTTTGATGATTTTCCCTTGGCACACCGCAGAGCTGGAGTCAGGAGTTTATAGTTGGCGATAGAGACCGCAAGCGTTCAAGTTTTCTCGTCATCCATACCGCAATGTCTGAAAACGGAACTGAATAGGGAGCTCAAAACGTGGACACTCACAATACGGCTAATCCACCACTTCAAGGTCGCTCAGCGAGCTATAAATGTATCACGGGACAATTCACACCAATTGACCTAGTCCCAAAGTAAGCTTAGCAAAGCTTGTGTTATGGGTACTAAACAACGGATAAATATAATTATATAGATATAGATACATACTTAAATACATATTAAACACCCAAGACCCGAGAACAAACATTCGTATTTTTCATACAAATATCTGCCCCGACACGGGAATCGAACCCGGGACCTCAAGCTTCGTAGTCAGGTTCTCTAACCACTAGGCCATCTGGTCGTCAGCTATGGAACTAGCTATGATCGGAGTTTCTCCGGAAGATAGAATTCAAAGTCAAAGTCAAAATATCTTTATGTCACCCTTTTATAACACCCTTTTTTGCGTCGGGGTTTAAAAATCGTATTGCAATAACGGAACCCTTCCTGTAAGAGCCCGACTCGCTCTTGGCCGGTTTTTAACGTAAGTCACGACATAATTAAAATTTTACACCGCAGGAATTTCTAACGCGGGCGCGGGTTAATTTCGGCCGTTCGCAAAGTGCATAAATCAATGAGCACAGTGTCCGTATCGCGCGATCTGCGCCCGCGCACGACGCGCCCGCACGACGCGCAGAAATATGGATTATGTTTAAAAATGTGCCCTAAATAAATAACACACCATAGTATAGCGAGTTTTAACTAATTTTAGGAAAGCTTAAAGTTCCATCTTACATACTGGCTTAAAGCAAGGCGGCATTCCTAGCAATTTACATACGTTTTTATAACATGAAAAAACTAGATGTATAACAGAAAGAAGTGGTGAAAATTGTGATTCTAAGGGGCTGTTTCACCATCCATTCATTAGTGTTAACTGAGGGTTAAATGTGATGCCGTCTCCGTCTATTTGAACAAAACAAATAGAGACGGTATCACATTTAACCGTCAGTTAACACTAATCAATGGATGGTGAAACAGCCCCTAAGTGTTAGATACCTACTGCTACGGCCTCAAGTAAGTCCAGCCCACGGGAACAGGCAGCGCAGAATAAAGTCTGTTTTGATATTCAAATTAATTTATTTCGTCAACATAGGTACATGCATTGACATCTATGTACTAGACTGCATGTTTCTTACATCAGTTCACAGCGCGCACAAAACTATAGTTTGTTGACACAGCGGTTGTGTTTTGATGAACAGCGCACTATAGTCTGTTGACGTCCCTGACAGCGGTGTCAAAGTAATATTGATGATTGATGCGCCGCGCGTTTTATTCCAAACAGCCTGTCTAGTGCCGTAAGTAAGGTAATAGATGTCGATGGGTAAATGTAAACACGTTAGGTGATTAATAAACAAAAGAACTTGTTGATACCTTGTAGACCTTGGTATGATGTGCTTGTCGCGTACGAAATGATTTAGAGAATAGGTAGGCACAATGGTATAGTAAATTGTAAGATAGGACGTTATTAACAGGACGTCATAAAAATAATAACCCCTGTCACCATCCATTGATTAAATTTATTTGACGGATAAATGTGATCTCGTCTCTGTTTGTTTTGTTCGAATAGACGGAGACAGCATCATATTTATATCCGTCAAATAAAATTAATCAATGGGTGGTGAAACAACCCCTAAATCAAATTAAATCTCAATAATCTGTCTCAAATATTCTGTATCGCGCAGACTCATTGTCCGTGATGATGAATAACTAAACTATTATTTCCCATTTAAAACACACATATTATGAGCTAGCCGATCATAATAACACCAAGCGTTACAAAAGTGTGTATGTATGATGTATGTATGGACATATTGCTTGATATGGTAACACCTTCAGGGAAACTGCTTATTGATGCAAACGGTATTAATCATTCAATGAGATCTTTTATCGACATCAATCAATCCAGAAATGATGAAATACCGTGTAAAAGAATCGGTCAAGTGTATGTTGGGACATGCACAGTGAGCTCCGTGCTTAACCGCGATAAATATTCAATCAGAATTTTTGATAGAATATTATTCGATGAGTTATAAAGCTTACTTAACTGAGATAGTTTCCAATCGATTACTAGGTGATTCGGGAAACGTGAGCTAGACCAATCCTACACCCTCAGTAATTAATAGTGGATTGTTCACAATCAATATTTAAGTAAAAGACTGCCACATTCTTAATTGCACATAGTACTCAATAATACCGACATAGCTGGAAAAAATATGCAAGTTGAAGTGGCAATGGGCGGGCCACATCGCTCGAAGAACAGATAACCGTTGGGGAAGAAAAGTCCTCGAGTAGCGACCACGAACTGGAAGACGAAGCGTGGGCAGGCCTCCCACTAGGTGGACTGGCGACATCGTGAGAGTTGCGGGAAACCGGTGGATGCAAGTGGTGAGTTGTCGTTGATTGTGGCGTTCTAAGGGGGAGGCCTTTGTTCAGCAGAGGACGTCTTCCGGCTGATGATGATGATGAGTCAATAATTTAATGTTTTTTGTTCTCAACATTTGAAGAAACCGTTTTAATCTCACTTATAATGGGTCGAGTTCATAAACTTGTGAGCAAAAATTTGACCGAAAATATCTGAACACGCTTCTACGCCGTTAACAATAGAGTCGTGTTCAGATATTATTGATCAAATTTTAGCTTACAAGTTTATCAACTCGACAGTACGATATAATAGTCCTCTGAATCCGGTAGAGTAAGTCCTGCTCATGCCTCCCGAATCACGCTGTGTGCTGTGAGTTTTTCACGTCTCTAAAAATACTCATTTAGCTTGGGGCGTGAACACCTTGACACTAACAAAGTGAACTTTAAAGCTTAGCTTCAAACGAACGCTATAGTTCTAATCGAAAACTGGATTTCACAATTCTTCAGCATTTTTCAACTTAAACAAAGATTTGCTCATCAAATATTACGCAGTAAAAGTTCTTCCAGCAAACCCGTACCTAAAGTTTTTATTTCCTCTAATTATTAACTCTTGACACAAAAGAAGGGGTGTCATAAGTTTGACGCCATGTCTGTCTCCCTGTCTGTCTGTGGCATCGTAGCTCTAAAACAGAGGGACCCATTTCCGTTTTTTTTGTACATGAAAGCGAATTTCCGTACGGTGGTTCTTACCTATGATTCATAAAAATCGGTTAGGCCGTTTTTGAGATATTGAACTTTGAAATGACTTATAATCTACAATACTACCTATAAGAACGAAGTACCTGGGCGATCGAGCTCCGTTCGGGCTAAAACTCGGTAACCAGCGTTTTCCCAGAGATAAGACCAAGCTAGAACGATTTGTCATCCCCGAATACCCCCACATACCAAATTTCATCGAAATCTTTGGAACCGTTTTCGATATTATGATTATACAGGTATATACAAGAATTGTTTCTTTAAAGGTATTAGATATATATATAAATGTTTGAACTATATATGCAAAATGTCAGTTAGACCAGTCGAACAAAGAAACTTCCGATCAGTTTTACTCCTATTAAAGAACCTAGAATACCTCTATCTCATAAGGAAACCATGAATTAGCTATGCAACGATAAATTAACTACAATTATCGCGCCGCGCACACGCAGTGTCCTCAGATTCCCTCACGGAAAGGTCACGTTTTTATTAACGTTGTGACATCAAGGCGCTCGAATAAAGAGCCGTATCGGGATCATCTATCTGACACTTATGGACCTAGTCTACAACCGCGGCTTTGCCCGCGTTAGCCATTACATACTACAAGACAATACAATGACTCTTTATAATATTGTAAACACGCGATACAGAGAACAGGTACAAAAAGAGAAAATACTTCTTCTCATCAGAGGATTTTCAAACCGGTGGTAGGTAAGTAGAGTTTTTTTTGACATGCTTGTTACTTGTTTGTTACATTATAGCTTAAATTAAATAAAGATATTGTGACTTTGACTTTACCTTTGTTACCATTCCATCATTCCATCACTGCCGCCATCTACAATTTTGATCCACCATTTGCAGCAAAATTCTAGGATTTTATAAAACACATCACGCTCTTCATTACCGTTACATAAAAAAACCCGCGCCAAATTTCATAATTAACTCTAAACCTAGCGGTTGAGATTTCAGGTTTTGATCCTGATCCCGCGGGATTATCGGGATAAAAAGTAGCCTAGGTGTTGTTCCAGACGTCCATTCGGTTATCGGGCGCTGTTCCCTCGGGGAATGTGCATTTTTCCGGGATAAAAAGGGGTAAAATCACGTCAATCCGTAGCTCCGTTTCGACGTGAAATACGGACAAACATACAAACACACACACTTTCGCATTTAATATTAAAGTACGTCCGGCCGTTTTAGCGTGAAGGAGTAACAAGTTACGCATGCACCTACAAACTTTCACATTATTAATATTAGTAGGATTTGATAACTTATGCACTAAAAAGTGAACTAGGTTTGCCTGTTTGTTCGGCATTAAAGTGTAAACCCCTCGCAGCGCGAGGCACCTGCGCAAAGGTCAGGGCTGTCGGTGCGCGCGCGCAGGTCACGACACTTTCTCGTGTTTACGTTTTATTTTTAGACAGTATAACAGTATTTATGGATGGCTTTTTTTAACCAGGTTACTCAAAGAACGGAATACACACGAGTGGAAATGGTGGATAGAAAATTAAAACTGCTTATGGTTCTGATGTAAAATTTTGTAGCTTTTACCGTATTTTTAAGGGAGGGAGTGAATGTGGTGGAGTTTTAGCGTAGTAGCTTTGACAATAAGGATCAGGGGGGATAATTTTAAGTTACCTATTTGTGGTCTGAGGAAGTTACTTATTATATGCAAAATGAACAATTGAGCTAAGCTTATGCAGCGTGTTCATTACCTCCACACTGTAAGAACACACACAAATCACACAAACCCATCTATACCACCACCACACTACACTGACGCGTTTCGAACTCAACCAGAGCTCATCTTCAGAGTGACACAACCGTACACCATGCTACCAGTTGTTAGGAACAATTAGCTTAGCTATCGTAAGGTCGCGGGTGAGCAAGGAAATTCTTTTAGTTCATTGATATGGACCTCCGCAAAGTAACGCCTGATTCAATAAATTAATTATATGCAAAACACTTGAGCTAAGTTTGTAAAACGAAGCAAATAATCGTATGTTTAAACTAGGTAGATACCTTTAATGAGCTCTCGATATTTCGACGCAGTTGCATGCATCACGATCACCGGTAGACTCAGGAAGTTATGTTTTTAACCTCCGATGCAAAAATACGCTATGTGTGTGTCTGTCTGTGGCGCCGTAGCGCTTAAACGGGTGCGCCGATTTAAATGCAGTTTGTTTTAATATGAAATCAAGGTTTCTAGAGATGGTTCTGAGACATGTTTCATCAAAATCGGTTGAGCCGTTTTTGAGATATTGAACTTTGAAGTGACAAAGTCGGGGGTTTCCAACTTTTTGTTAGGTTATGATGTTAATGTTGTGTAGACCGTACTCGGTCTACCCTCACAGGTACTTACGCGTGGATCTCATATACTTTCTCTACCATTGGACGCTATACTCGTAACGAAATATCGGAAAATTAGCAAAAAAAAACAGGTTTACATCCCGTAACAAAAGTGAATAACCGTGAATCATTAAAAACGATTATAAATAAATTATATTTATTTCTGCCATTTCTTATCTTAAGTAAAATTCTATTTATAAAAGTCATACAAATACTTTTTGTAGTTATTAATGCATTCAAGTAAAAACATAAACGATTTTTTTATAACTTTTCCGTTGTAAAAGTGGCTTTTCAAGTGGACTCAAGTGTACAGTGTGTAGTGCGCTTAACGCACTCACTCCGACGTTTCTATATCAGCAATTAACAGGTTGTAAAAACGCTCGATATTTTAGACCTCTAGAGTTTTTCCCTTGTCAGAGAGATTTAAGCGCATGCGTAGTGCATCTCATAAATCAGTGAACGGCTCCTTATTAGACGGCCGCTGGCCGCATACTCCTAAATAATTGCTCTGTATTAGCGCGATTAATTAGTCCCCGCCGCCCCCGCCGCCCGCTTCTGCCCGCTGCGCCCGCGCCGCGCGCGTGCAGCGCACTGGCATCGATAGAAAGGTATCGATATGTCGCCACCTTATCGTAAAATCTGGTAGATGATAAAGTTCCTATTTAATACACCTCGCTTCGCTCATTGTCGTACCTAATTTTCCTGAACTCTTAGTGACTGAAAACGTTCAGTCACTGGGCACTCCCAGTGATCAAGAACATACTTTACGTTGTGCCTGGTTGCTCGTAGGCTTATCATAAATGGCGGTGTTTCATGCGACGATAGATAAGTTTTCATATTCTTCTGCGTACGTCACTACAATTGTGACAGAGCTGTCATATTCATCGGTTGAGCATTGTCACCACTCCTCATTTCCTTTAACAGCTGCCTTTCTAGTACACTCTTAGATTCCTTGGCAATACAGCTTGACAGTCGAATTGATATTTTATGTGTTTAGTTTTAAATGAGTTCCACTGAAAAACATTGCGGCTTACCGTAAAATTATGCTGAGTGGGCCCAATTTATACTTAGGTAGGTAAATTTTCGTGTGGATTTCCTAAACTAACGTATAGTCTTCATTTACGTTGCATGAAGAGCATTCGAGCAAATTCTCATGCCTTTAGAATAACCGGTAATATTAGGGGATTTTACATTTATCCCGGGGGAGTATTCGGACCAAATTTCATCCTAATCGGACTAGCCATTTTAACATGAAAGAGTAACAAGCGCACGCGCACACTCTCAAAGTTCCGCATTTATAATATTACTCTGATGAACAAGTATCACTTAGTTGTCTACAAGCGACGGCTGATGTGTTTATTACTTAAATTTACTTTTAATTCCGCAAAAACCTCGCGTGCGCCGCTAGCAGTTAATCCCACACACATACACACTATTCAATTCTGTTTTTCACGTCATCACGTTGGAAACATCGATTCAACTGACGCCATATTTGGGATTTTTAAATAACTTTACAGTAATTAACACATATTAAAGCATTAGGTGTTTGTTAACGAACTACTTGATTCAGATTAGTATTAAAACCTTGTATTTTTTGTGTATTTTTTCGTTCGAGGCGTTAAAAGGGCGCTACTTGAGGAAGAGAGAGCGCCACATAGCCCATAAACAGCAATCATTGCCCATTCATTATACAATGCATCAATCATCATTTACATTATGAACAAGAATAGCTGAACTTGAGTCCTAATTAAATGCATGTTTTTCTATGGTGGCCATTTTCTGGAAAAAACGTTAACTATTTACTGAATTTACAAAAGCAGTTTAGTGTCGTAAATCTATTGAGCTCTAGAATCAGGTGTAGTGGCTAAACCTCGAGTTTTTCTACCAGCAGATGCATATCAGATATGGTGTGGTATGGTTGGTTAAAATGTAAACCGGGTATGAGTTGCATGAAATTATTTTAACTGTGGAATATCAAATCAGCCGTCATTTTTGGTTGTAGAAAATGACTTGATCGGAGATTTGATAACTGTTAAGACAGATTTTCAGAGGTTCAGACAATTTCTATGGAAACATCTTTTTCAATTAATGTAATTGTATCGAAAATACAAACTGAAATATAGATGCACAGTAAAACCAGAAAAATAAGACCAGCGCTGGGAATCGAACCCAGGTCCTCGGCATTCCGTGCCGTGTGCTATACCGCTACACCACCGCTGGACAACGATACAGACACCTCTCCTATGCACCACATATCTCAGCTTGTGTTGTTTCTTATTTAGCCACTTAAGTAGCGACACTAGCGACATGTAATACACTTTTCGGCACTCCATCGGAACTAACCGCTCACCCGGACAAGAGATATCGTTATTAAGCAATCGAATTAAGATTGGTTTTTTGGAATCTTTTTTTGTATTTTTTATTTCAATTCCAAATTTTTTGTTACTTTTACGGTCATCCCGTAAAACCTATATCGAAAATACAAACTGAAATATAGATGCACAGAAAAACCAGAAAAATAAGACCAGCAGATTTCTTTATATAACATGTCAGAGTTTTCCCATTTGGGTTACACCAAGTTACTGTGTATTAGAGGATATTATTAATATTAGTGAGCGGTAGACCTTAAGAGTCAGTCATTGTATTGCTGAAAACTGAATAAATGGTATTCACAAAACTAATGAATTTGTATTCGGTGCGCGAGTCCCAGTCACTCTTAACTGGTTTCTATTTAAGAGCATGACTTAACCGGCATCCACTTTATTTCAAACCCTTTTGGATGATTATCATCTCGATTTATCGTAAGCCACCTCCGACCGGGAGCATCACTAGTGGCAAAAAAGGGTCAATTACTTCTTAACTAGTTTGGCCGCGAGAACTTTCTTCGCATGCATATGCAGCGAGGAAAGGGCGAGCGCCCTGCGCGCGCGCAAATGCTAAAGTTGAATAACATCCCGGCGCGGGCGCAGTGCCCAGTTGCTCTACACGGGTCACGATTTCGCGGATCATCTGGAGCGATATAGTTCATAGTTTAAGGCATGATCTACGGATATTAATAGGATTTTTCAAATCTTAATATTGGGGCATAGAATTTGAAAGTTTCGTTTCGACGAGTACCTACCTATGTCTATATACCTACAGGTACGTAGGTACTGCAAATAATTGAGTTTACGATGTGACGACATTGTATGTACAAAGATATACCCCTCGACAGCTTACCTACTCTATACACATTAAGTAGGTATGCTTTCACACCTTTTGTTACACTTGATCATTGATATGTGTGTGAGGGGCATACCCTCTAAGACATATCTTGGTAGATACAATGTCGTTACATTATAAACTAAATTATTTGCAGTACCAACGTTCCTATGTGTCTAGGTACCTCTAGACATAATTGCCAAAACAAAACTTTCAAATTCTATGCACAATTAAAGCCCAGTTTAGACTTGCAAGAAAAGTCGTGCAAGTTGCATTACATTGCGGCGCTCGATCGATTCGCTTTACGGCCTCGCAACGTATTCTTAAGACTTACTCAGCTTAAGACTTGAAAAATCCTGGAAATATCCGTGATCATGCTCATCAAATGACTCCCATGCTCGTTTGTCTCCCTCTCATAATAAAAAATAATAATATCACGGCCCATAATACGTATCACTGCGATGCACAGCGTCTCCTTTCAGAATGAGATCCTCTATAGCCTTAGTTCTGCTGAGGCTACTCATGAGCATGGCCGCTGCAATCTGGTCGGAACGTCGAGGTATTTTAACAATAGCAGTATTTTAAGAATTAGTCGACATTAAATCCCGAAATACGTAAAACAGTTATTAACTGCTGTCTTTGTGGTAGCATAGTACGGCCATAACGTGGTTAGTTAACACCGACTACTGATGTATTTTAACAACAATCTAGCATTTAATTAGTATATTTGAATAACATAAGCACTGGATTAGCGCAGCACGCATTCGGGGTTGCGACGGCGCCGTTTCACCGCCGTCACGGCCGGCGCCGGCGCCCGTCGCGCATGCGCATGACGGCGTGCAAACGCGACTCTACATACAGCATTGCCGAATGCTCAAAGTCAAAGTTAAAATGTCTGTATTTAATTTAGGCTATAACATAACAAAGTAATTATAATTGTGCAAAACGCCTCATGCTAAAATTACTTCTTTTCTTGCACGTGATAAGTTTAGGTGGTAAGTGCAGGTGGTAGGAACTTGTGCAAGGTCCGCCCGGATTGCTACCACCATCTTGCTCGCTAATCCTGCCGTGAAGCAGCAGTGCTTGCACTGTTGTGTTTCGGCGTGGAGAGTAAGACAGCCGGTGAAATTACTGGCACTTGAGGTATCCCATCTTAGGCCTCTAGGTTGGCAACGCATCTGCAATCCCCCTGGTGTTGCAGGTGTCTATGGGCGGTGGTGATCTCTTACCATTAGGAGACCCACTTGCTCGTTTGCCATCCAGTCGAATAAAAAAAAAGTTTAATTAATAGGTAAGTCTTTTACATCTACACCAGAAACACAGGATTTTTCCTAGTACAGGGTAATGTGTGTTATTTGTCCCTTTGGCCCATAAGTTTGTTAACATTGTATTTTTATGAATGACTAGCCAGATAGATACATACTTAAATACATATTAAACACCCAAGACCCAAGAACAAACATTCGTATTTTTCATACAAATATCTGCCCCGACACGGGAATCGAACCCGGGACCTCAAGCTTCGTAGTCAGGTTCTCTAACCACTAGGCCATCTGGTCGTCAAGGAGTTGACGCGCGCCTACTCGTATCGCCGACTCCCGGCTGCGACGTGCCATTGCAACCTCATCAAGAGCGCCAAACTTTAAACCTCACCTTCCACCATAGGTAATGGAGGCTGGCCCTGGAAGGGGGCAGGAGGGGGAGTAATGATACATTCGCAGGGCGAAGTGAAGCGCGAGGTAATAATGAGTTATGTACGTGATCCAATTATTTCGGCGCGCGCTCATTACGCGCTAAGTGTGAAATATGGCCAGCTTTATTACTCGCTGACTCCCTCCCCCTGGGGTGGGGGTGCACCGCTGCAACTGTGCACTAAATCATAATAATGTAAGGTGCAGAGCGAGAGGAACAAGCTCTATTTTAAAGCGACAAAGAGGGCGGTCGATAAATATACGATAGGTGGGTGCGGATGCCACCCCGGGCTAATTAAGCTGAAGCTACCCTGGCCTCTCGCGACTCTATTGCATTATAACTTTATTGCTCACAGGGAAGCTTAAAAACAAAACCACAAATGGCAGAATCGATAAACTTTTGATTCGATTACACACTTATACTATTACTTATTCTGTGATTACACTGCCTTGTAGTTTAAACTGCCTTGGTAGAGAAAATAAGTTAATAATTTCGACTTAGTGTTAAGCTTAATTCAGTAGTGTAAATTTTTCTCCAGCACGGCCTTCCGGGCCGTGTATAAGCACCAGTGTGTTATGTACCTGAAACAAAAATTTAACTTTAACTTGTATAATGCACCATTGGTTTTATGTATTAAAAGGAGTCTTGGGAATGGGATTATTGGGACAAATTAAATGGAAAAAACAAATTAAAAACGTAAATTAATGTCAAAAAATCTACCACCGGTTCTGAACATTCCCTGTTAAGAGGAATCTAGTAAGGAACTCAACGAGGTATACTTTATAAAAGAGATTTAAAATGTTATTTAATTACATCGCAACTATCTTTTTTCGCATTTCTCACAACTATATTCTAACGCAGTAGATTTTATTAGTATCACGTGTTTGTGTGCCACAATATCGCCTGCAGGTTCAATTTGCAAGCCTTATGTGTGGAGACTGCAGTGTCCACCCGCCCAGCCTCGCCACTCAACTTATAACAAACACATGCGCCCGGACACGGCGATATTTTAAAGATTTCTCGCCATTTAGAGTGCAGTAACGAGGCCCTCCCACTCCCCCCAGCCCGTGGCCCCCACGGGGGGCCTGTGACCAAACTCGAGCATAGCTGGAGTTATTCCATTAATGAAAGAGCCGTCGTGCAGGGCCCCGCGTTTAATTGTACCTGCTTTATTGCTCTGTTTCTTATTCGCTGGGAATATTCGGAACGTGCTTTGTTTATTCTAATAGGGCAAAGTTAATGTTAAGAAAAATTATAAGATCAGGTATGTGTATAGGTTTATGACGTCCCAAAATGAACACAGGATATTTTCAGCCAGTAATAGGGTAAATCGAATGGAATACTTTTGTAAAATATTTCAACATTATATTTTGAATCCAAATTTCCATTGAAATATAAAACACATAACTACTAGTAGATGTTCAATCGGCTACCTGAATACGGGGTGAAATTGTATATTCTGAATTGGTTTTAGGATACCGTGTACATATTTGATACGGGATGTGGACCTTGGGGTTTGCAACTTAGGTTGGCAGCGGCAATGCTGCCTACCCTACTGCGAGTGTGGCGAGTGGATGTGGAAACAGCTGCTAGCGTTGTCTACCTAAAATGCACCTCATGGAGTGAATTACCTTTAATCCCGTGATGGTAGGCTTGTTGAAAAATTTAGAACTCAATAAAGATATCACGGTCTGCTGTAGCAATTATAACTAATGTTATTATAACCGTTAATCAGTAAAACTGTTATAAATGCGTAAGTATAAAAATAACGTTTTGTTTTAAACCTTTAAAATGCCATTTACTTTAGGATGGTAAAAGATTAAAAAAACCTAGGTCAACATGAAATAAGTCCACGCACTCCCATCTTGCTTGTTCTTATTTTATTATCAAATCTAACAGTTAACTTTGTAATTTAAAACTGTATCGATACTCTAAAAAACATCAATACAATCTATATTCCAAAGACCGAAAAAAAGGATAAAAATGGTAAATATTAATGCCCACACCCTTTGCCCTAAGTTAATTCAAAAGTAATATTTTCAAAAACAAATCGTGTAAAAGCCAACCTTTCAGTTAACCTGCGATATTATTCAAATGAGTGCCAATGAATATTTAGGCGTGGACAGCCCTGCCCCGCCGCCCTGCCCCGCCACCCGCGCCCCGCCGACACAAAGCAAGCAATAAGTCCAGGGCTGCCACAACCGCGGGTTTTGGCAAACAAGGAAATGCTTCCGCTATTTTGTGATCGGTGTTAGAGTTGGTAACTTGGCTTTATTACGCGCTGATCCTCCTTTAGGACCATTTGGTCATGGGTCATTCGAGCATTTATACCGTATAATTCTAGTGGCCACATCTTTGTTGACATGATAAAAGATTTTTTTACAGTTTCTAGGCTATCTACTAGAAGTACAGGGCGTCTTAAAATAATCAAACTAAATTCTTCGAAAATGTGATCAAGAAATTAGGAGGTTGATAAGCTCTAACATCGACCCTCATCGGACATGGAAAAAATACATTAAAAAAAGAAAATCGCCAGAATCTTCAGATTCCATAAAAACATACTTACATTATATAGATTACCCAAATGGGCATCATAGGTCAGTCTCCTTCATCTTTTTGGGCCATAACAAAGAAAGAAATTGGTAAAGAAAATCAACATACGGCAGGCCACGTCAACTAACTGTACTTATCGTACAACGTACGGTATTAACTAGGTATATTTTTAGGTATATATTTTCATTTACATATTTATATACCTACATAAATGAAAAATAATCGAAAATTGTGCTAAGCTCTTCCTCTCGCTCGCTAATCCTGCCGTGAAGCAGCAGTGCTTGTACTGTTGTGTTTCGACATCGAGAGTAAGATAGCCGGTGAAACTACTGGCACCCCCGGTATCCCATCTTAGGCCTCTAGGTTGGCAACGCATCTGCAATACCCCTGGTGTTGCAGATGTTTATGGGCGGTGGTGATCTCTTACCATCAGGAGACCCACTTGCTCGTTTGCCATCCAGTCGAATAAAAAAATAAGGGCAAAATTCGAAAATGGCTCGACTCTTCATTCATGTCATTTTCTTTTTCAAATCTTCGTAGTTCACGGGGCAGCGATAAACTGTTCACAGATGAAGTCGCGGGGAAAAGCTGGTTTAAAATAGAATAAATGCAAAATAATTAATTCAATACATTCAATCAAATGCTAAGTAATGATCAATATAGAGCGTCGGACCCGCGGCCTACAATTATTCGAAAGACTGACATGAGTTGCGCATTCTTGGAATAAATAAATAAAAATAATTAATGTTATACTGGTTCTCATTGAACAGAACTTATCGCTGTTTGCTTAGAGGTCTCGCCGCAACATGGCGATAAAACAGTTCCATTAATTAATGATTTAAGAATAAAAAAACCATTACAGACAAACGCATCACTAACAGTTAAACGGTTCTAAAGATAAATAAATAAAATAAATAAATAAATATCACGGGACAATTCACACCAATATTGACCTAGTCCCAAAGTAAGCTTAGCAAAGCTTGTGTTATGGGTACTAAGCAACGGATAAATATAATTATATAGATATAGATACATACTTCAATACATATTAAACACCCAAGACCCGAGAACATTCGTATTTTTCATACAAATATCTGCACGGACACGGGACTCGAACCCGGGACCTCAAGCTTCGTAGTCAGGTTCTCTAACCACTAGGCCATCTGGTCGTCTAAATAAATGGGAACATTCAAAAGTATTTTTTTGCCAAAGTTCATGAATACTTTTTCTTTTTTACTTCCTTTCTTAATTGCGTGATATCAAATTGAACTTTTTTTACAACTTAAAATTGCAATGATCCCGCAAAGATTAACTAGTCTTGAGTTTCCTATTTTTCTAAAAGCACACTTCTTTTAGATTCCAAATACGAAACCACCTAAATACCTATGGCTTCAAGCTTTCGAGATTTTTACTCATAGATATTTTTCCACCCGAGACGTAAAGGCGACAATAATATTTTCAGAAAATTACGAGTAAGGTACCTTGATGTTTCGACACAGGTATCGTGCTCACCAGGTAGACTACACATGGTCGAAATGTCCGGTCATTTTCAGCAATTATTATTACCGCCTTTAAATGCTACGTGTAATCATAACTATATAATTATACATAACCCTCAGTACAATTTAGGCTTTGCAAACTATACTAGTGCCTACTTATAGCATTGTCAAAAAATCATTCTCTTCAGCGTTGATTTTCTTTATTTGTCCATTGCAGGTATACTTTTAAGTTCATCCCAGCCTATATACGTCCCACTGCTGGGCACAGGCCTCCTCTCAGAACAAGAGGGCTTGGGCCGTAGTTCCCACGCGGGCCCAGTGCGGATTGGAAACTTCACACGCACCATTGAATTGCTTCGCAGGTTTTTGCAGGTTTCCTCACGATTTTTTCCTTCACCGCAAAGCTCGTGGTAAATTTCAAATGTAATTCCGCAGATGAATTTCGAAAAACTCAGAGGTGCGAGCCGGGGTTTGAACCCACGACCCTCTGTTTGAGAGGCGATAGGTCAAACCACTAGGCCACCACAGCTCCTGTACTTAATACTTTTAAGTTAGCGTAATAAAATTGTGTAATATTTAGTGATAAACTATAGATAGTCATTGGCATCACTGTTTCTCAGAAGTTGTATCGCATGTAAAAAGGTTCCAACAGAAGACCAGCGTCGGCTGCAACGGCGACATCATGCACAGCTAAATAAGACCATTTCGTGACAATTTGTCTGTTTCCATTTTTTTCTTAAAAACAAAACTTAAACACGAATTAATGTAACCTATTGGTAATCTAAAAATCTCTATGATATACCTGTGTTTTTGTACTGCTTACTATGTGTTGGTGTTCAATAAAGAATCATTGTATTATATTGTATTGTAATAAATGTTTTTCGTTCTTCCTAAGTAAAACATCCTCTTTATTCGTGATCCTCGACGTCACCAAACCTAGCGCCCTCGAAATAACAATAATCAAATTACAGGCAACCCTGGCGAGTTTTCTTGCGCGCACGCTCTTAGAATAAAACATTATTCATAAATAGGATATTACGGCAGGTGCGCCCCCACCCGGGAGTGGGGGTGGCTCCACAATGCAATGTGGGAAAATCACATACCATGAAAATATACGGGCTTATGTATTTAAAGTTTGCTACATATCGGCGCTATTGGATTCGGGAGTTGCTGCAGCTGTTAGGTCTGTGAGTTCAGGGTTTAACTGAGGAATTTAGTGACGTAGATGAGGGTGCTTGGTCTATTTTGGAAATACCTCTTTATGTCTATGGTGTCTATGCAAAATGATAAGGCAGCGTAGGTATGTATCACAGAAATGGTTCTGTATACTTTATGTTAAGTGAATGGTTTTTATCGACGTCTAAGTACGAGTAAAAAAAAATTCAAATTCAAATCATTTATTCAGTAAATATGCCGCAATGGGCACTTTTACACGTCATTTTGTAAACCAGCGCTTTCGGAAAGACCATCATTGCCAAGAAGAATGCGCCGCAAGAGACTTGTAATGTCAAATATTCAAAAACATTGCTAATTTGAGGAGTATCGTTTTGCACCGGGCTTTATAGTTGTGAATATAGATTTATGGATGTAAATCCGCCTGGAGAGAATTTTCTCTAGTGATAAATATACTCATCATCATCAACATATCAGCCGTAAGGCGTCCACTGTTGTTCATAGGCCTCCCCTATAAATAAGAAGATAAATGTACCAAGGCGTCTTAAAACTAATTCGTAAGTTATTTTTATTACAAGCTTTTATTTAGTTTTACCTGTCCCGTTGTCTGTCTGTCTGTCTGTTTGTAATCAAATCTTGCAAGTTAATTTTGACTAACTTTCAGTAGTCAGATTGATTTGAAATTTGGAATACTTATGTAAATCGCGTGACAATACAATAATCTAGTAAGTGACACCCTGGTAGTCCAGCCAGGATTGTCTCCGCAGGTTGAAACTCTTCAACGGTTAATAACATCCACTTTAAATTTGGTATGCAAATGTAGTTTGAGTGACAATGCAAGTACAGTCAACAAAAAGTATAGACAGCAAAAAAAAACTTGTATTAAAAATGAAATTTTTATGGTTAGGTTATTTTACAGCATAAAATTGCAATGATCCCGCAAAGACTAACTAGTCTTTTGGGTTTCCTATTTTTCTAAAAGCACACTTGTTGTAGATTCCAAATACGAAACAACCGCAATACCTATATGGCTTCTAGCTTTCGAGATTTTACTCAAAGATATTTTTCTTCTCTTTTTATTGACTAATTTTTTTATACTTATTCTGTGTGTAAATATAAATGATATCCAATTATTTAAAATATATCTATTTTTTTATGAAAGTATGTTTTTCAGGTCCTTGTACAGTCACCAGCACCAATATCTGACACAACAAGC
The DNA here is from genome assembly GCF_025370935.1 of Choristoneura fumiferana. Taxonomy (NCBI): domain Eukaryota; kingdom Metazoa; phylum Arthropoda; class Insecta; order Lepidoptera; family Tortricidae; genus Choristoneura; species Choristoneura fumiferana. The sequence continues at coordinate 20,795,028 of NC_133481.1, read as the reverse complement.
GTGCATAAATAATCTGATACGACTCTATTTCTAGGGCCGGAAGGACGTGTCAGATATTTTTCACGCTGCGTGTGGCAGATATTACACCGCGTTTTTTAAATGATACAAACATATCGATACAAACGGGATACGTACGCAAATTCTATGATTGCTCTATGGAAAGATAACCACAGTGTGCTCATAAAAACAATAACAGTCCAGTCCGTATCCATCCTGGCAATACTGGCTCTTTACACTAGACATGACCTGTCTTGTAAATCAAGGGTGAGTCTACAAATACAAGATAAAACGAGGCTTTATGGTGGCAAAAAACGGTATCATATTCGTGTGTAGAAACTTGAGCATTAAATTGCGTGCGCGCAACCCGCCGGCAAGCGCGAGCACATTATCACGAACAGTATTCATACGCTACTAATTAGAGCGGTGGCCTTAAATTAAAAGGAAAAAAATCGAGATTTATAGTATTACAAACGCAACGCTAGACCGACATTGGTTGGATTAATAATGGTTAATTTTGATTTAGATATTCCTACTATTATTATAAATGCTTTAGTTTGTATTATTGTGTTTGTAACTCCTTCACGCTGAAACGGCAGGATGGATTTGGACAAAACTTAGTATGTAGATAGCTGAACATCTGGATTAACACATAGGCTACTTTTTATCAAGATATTCCCACAGGATAGGAATAAAATATGGAAATTAGAACCAGTGGGCTTAGAGTCATTTGGCACGGGTGTTTTATATACAACGTTAATGAAACCCACGATATAATTTTTGGGAACCCCATAAGAATTTTAGAAAAATCCTTGAATTTAAATTTAACTGCTGGATGTGTAGGTACTTATTGCGCGTGCGTTGCAACGGGTTAAGTCTATTCCCACTAATCTCACTAATATTATAAATGTGAAAGTTTGTAAGTCTGTTTGTTTGTTTGTTATTTCATCATTTCTAAACAACTGAACAGATAGTTTAAGTCCCGGAGTAGAACATAGAATAGTTTTTATCCTGGAAAATTGCATAGCTCCTGCGGGATAAAGATAAACGAATTCTACGCGGACGGAGTCGCGGGTAACGGCTAGTGAATAAATGAGAGTTCAACATACAAGAGACGTGTTATTTGAGATTATGTTCAATCGCAAAGCTATTAGCATAAAAAACCAGTTTCTCGCATGACTAATGCCAACACTGTCTCAACAATGTTTCTTCAACTAATAAAAATCTGATTATTGCGTGCATATGTAACGCGCCTTATAAGGGTAATGCGATTTGCATCGCGCTGCGTAGGCGCACGTTGTGGAGCATGTTATTATGGACGCCTCGTAAGTCCTGACTTTTTTTACATTCAAAGTTTTACAGACCGAGCCAAAAAATCTTGTTTTATAATTTTGGAAATTTTCTCAATAAATTTGAAGTAGTTATTTCATTGATCAATTTGTACTCTATTTACATTTGAGTGGAGACCGCAGATTGGCAAGCGCGCAGGATGTCCGTCTACAAGATGAACGGATTACTTGGTTAAGGGCGCAGATTCATGGGAGTCGAGACGTCCATGGGAGAGGCCTTTGTCCAATATGGAGGGGCTGGACATTTTACTACCGACTTTGACGTAAGACGCCGGAGGGTAGTAGACGTTCTACGGCTGATATTAGTACATTCGAGAAATATTCCTACAATTGATTTGTACTTTATGAAGTACACGAGAACGTCAAGGATAGAACATGAAAAAAAACACTGTTTTAACGTTTTTAGTAAAAATTTAAAGGGAAAAACGAGTTTAAAACTCTTTTAAGTTAGGAAGAACCATTCAAAATTGTGATGTACTAAAAATAACCTAACTATAAAAATTTCATTTTTAATACAAGCTTTTTTTGCTGACAGTACTTTTTGTTGACTGTAATAGCATTGTCACCCAAACTACATTTGCATACAAATTTCAAGTCGATGCTATTAACCGTTGAAGAGTTTCGTCCTGCGGAGACGATCCCGGCTGGTCTACCAGGATGTCACTTACTAGATTATTGTATTGTCACGCGATTTCCATAAGTATTCCAAATTTCAAGTCAGTCTGACTACTGGAAGTTGGTCAAATTTAACTTGCAAGATTTGATTACAGACAGACTGACAGACAGACAACGGGACAGGTGAAAAAAATAGAAGGTACGAGTAGGGCTTAGAATATACAATGCTAGTAAAATTATAAGGTAAACATAAGAGTGCTGGTCACTGTCAAAGTAGTTGTGATCTTTAATTTTATCTCATTAGCAAAGGATGTCGTCTATTGGGCACCACCGTGTCGTGCACTCGGACGTTTACCTTACCAGTAGCATTACTGACTGATGAGTTACAAGTAATCAGCCAAGCAGCGCAATGTCATGGTATTATCTCTTACCATCAGGAGACCCACTTGCTCGTTTGCCATCCAGTCGAATAAAAAAAAAAATTACGAGTACCACGATTTCATTGGCACCGTGGTAAACCAGCACATGTTTTTGCTAACATGGTCCTTCGCCGTAAGGTGTCGCGAACTGCTGGCGCCACCTTCCGTTAGCAGCGTTCATTACGGAGTCGCATTGATCACGCTAATCACTGCGCCGGAGCAGCCCGCGCTTAAGGACATCTGTGCCGTGGGAAACCACGTGCGACCGTACTGACACCACCTACCACCACACCTTTCAAGAAACGTTAAGGATTGAACGGGAGTGTAAATAAGTTTACATCGCGGCTTAGGACTGGCGTCAGTTGTTGGGTAGTTAGACTAAGACAGCAATGGAACTTGTGAGTTAGTATTGTAGAACTGACACCGGGTTAGTGGTAAAGGAATGTCAATGCGCATTTTTAAGATGTATTAAGCGATCGCAGCTCACAGATATGGATGTGATTGTAATAATGTGAATTTATTGAAGTGCATACTTACTGCGACAGATTTCAGCTAAGATACTTTAGATATGTTACAAGATACTAAAATTAACACATAATGAGCTATTTTGTCTAATTTCGAGTAAAGTTTTGTAGTTTTAGCCGTAGTAAACGATACGCGTTAATTTACAGTACGTTAAGATGTAAGTGGCGATTACTTTTTGAGCTCTTGATATGTTGACGCCTTTAGTATCTTGATACACTGAAGAAATCGTGAGTGAATGTAAGTACATATGTTTGTGTTGTACAGATTGAGCTCCGGCTTCGTCTATCCTCATTCTTGAGCATCGATTGCATGCATGTTAGCTACCTTTGCATACGTTCTCAACCAACACACCATCCACACAAACAAACAATTTTCACAGTATTTGTTATTTCGACTGCTTCTCTAACCAATTCTGTAAGTAATTAATTCAGTCAACCCGCGATCGTGGCAGTGAGCAAAACTAATCCGAATATCCGAAAAAAGCTTAGTGGAGGAAAACTGTCTTGGAATGGCGGCCTAGGGTAGAACTAACCTGGGTAGACCACAAATGCGATGGAAGGATAACGCCGAGGAAGTTGTAGGGATGAATTGATGCAAGTAGCAGGACAGGGAAAAAGGAAAGAATGAAGGAAAGCTACACTAAAATAATAAGCCATCATAACACTAGTAGTTTATTTGCGTCAAAATATCGATTGAGTCAATGGTAAACGCGATCTACCTTCCATAGAAAATACGTCTTTACTTTAGTCAAATTCTGGGATTCCGCGTAATTCGTCCGCTCAATCCGCTTAAAATCGATTAGGGAAATTAGAGGCAGTAAAAAATCTCTAACCATATTTCGGTGATCATCAAAATAAACGAATGATTTCCATAATGTGTGCGCCGGCGGCGCCCGCGCGGGATAATGGCCTCTGCGCGTGATTACGCCTCATTTATAACAATTATCGCGACGGATAAACGTGGTAGTTAAATTCGGGAACACCTTCATTAATAGAGTAGCTCCAAATTCTTTTCAAACACTCAAACAAAACACCCATTCTTAGCTCTACTGGCTCACCGCGAGGCTTTAAGATCAAGTGGTTATGAATCAGGTGAATGCGGCATTATTATAAACACATTAGAGAGATAGTTTTGGACGCGGTTCATTTGATTTAACTTAATTAATGCAGTTTAAAGTAATTATTCTCAATTAAGAGCGGTTGTTTTTAATTGCTTGGGACTTTGTGAGGATGAAATGAAAGTTATGTGAGGATTGCAAAGGACATAGTGTAGTATGAAGGTTCTGAGGCCTGTTATGAACAAAACAAGTCCAAAAAGCTACATTTACAATGTTAGCTTATTTAAATACAGGCGCTTATTATGAGCTTATGACAGTCTGAGTTAAAACCATTGCCTTTTTGCTTTCTCATTTGCTTCTTTAATAATCCGCAACGCGTCTGTGTGTTTCCGAGCAGTCATTTATTTTTAGTGAATACTTGGGTGTGGTGACACTAGAAAAGGCGCGTTTTAAAAGTAAAATTCGAATTCCGCAAGCTTTATAAGGGTCCATAATCATCTGAGCTGTTGAAATCCTAATATTTAAAGTAACAATCATCAATTAGCGTAGGGTGCGATGGGCAAATTGTGGGTATTTGAATACCGAACCATGATGGATGAGCGGCGTTGTCTACCTGCGCCTGCACCATCGATAATTGTAAACCAAGGGATACCAGCTTGAAAAAAACTGGACAGTCAGTAGTGGGTCAAGACGCTGCAACGTAGCATTAAAAATTAAATCCTATTTCAAGCGTCTTAGGAGAACCCAAAAAAAAGCAAAGTAACAATTATTTGTCGAATTCTAGCAGATCAAAAGTGATGTATGTTAACAACACGATTCCCACCGGGTTGCCCAGACCTAGTCTTGTATAAATTCTTCTCACTTATTAACTAAACTAAACAATCAATTATTATATTTTGCACAAGTAATCCAGTTACCAGTTTTAACACAAATCGTGTGCGTAAATCTCGCATCATAAACCAGAAAATTAATTGCATTTTAAAAGAGACGGGCAAAAAGTTGGACTTTTTCGGGCAAGGACCGCCATCCACGTGACTGTAGCGCGTCGCAATTAACACGCGACAAAAACGCATCCCGTCGTAACGACGCCGCATAGCGTCGCATAGTACATAGCTCATTGAAATATGACAATATCACATAGAACTAAATAATAATATGAATAGAAATGTCATACAAGTAAGGAGGGAAGTTAAAAACCCCATAAAAATGTATAAAAACAATCAAAAACCTGACTGCCTTATTATCATAATCATCATGTCAGCCCTAGGACATCCACTGTTGGACATAGGCCTGTGGGCGAGGTTGTAGTGGTGGTTGAACGATGCACAATTACCTCTATGTATTTACAATTTATTTACAAGCACGTATAAACATTAACGTACAAACATAATTGCCACAGTGTGCATATTTCTATATTATAGACAAGAAATAAGATATTTTGCACAATTCAATACCCATTAAAACTCGAAAAATCGCTCACTGTCAGAGGGAGCGGCTAAAAACTGGTGACATCGATGTATGAGGATATGCACACTGTGACATTTCTATTCCTCATATTAATAGTTCTGTGGTCTGTCGCGATATCTTTTTACCGGAGTTCCCCGAAGCTTGGCGGCCGGTTCCCGCGGGAGCAGCGAGATGGCGACACCGTCCGTGCATTTTCATTACGCAAAAACGTGGAGGTAATTGAAGCGGCTCCCAGGCGGAAAAACGCGTTCCTATAAACGCACATGAATGGCGCGTTGCGGCCATTCAGAGGATTTCGTTGGCGCCAGATGGATGGCACGGGGTTTAAAATAAAGGAGAAACGAATAAAAATTAGCTGAGTATTGGAAATCACTAGATCTTTTGGCAAAATTTGTTTGACACCTTCCTTCCATTCATAAAATCTATAGTGATGATTTCTACGGCTTAGTTTCATAACCGAACTTGTTTGTATTGGAAACTTGAAAATACAAGTAGGTTACTGTTGAAAATAGGTTTAGAAATCGTTGACAAGCTGCTAAATTATCTATGTTGATAGCGCTAAATAGATTTGAGGTACAATCTGGTGATAATCATATTTCATCAGTTACTAGTATAAACTAGTAGAATTAACATTCAGCGTATGCTTGCATATGCCGCCATTTAATAGGAAGCCAGCTACGGTCATAATTATTCTGGACGTGAAACACATCATTACTGACAACCAGTCTGCCCCGCCATCCCGGCATTCCTTGAAACAGAGCTGAAAAACAAAAGTATTCATAATCTCGATGCAGCTTTGAATTAAAACGACACATAAAACGTAATAACCTCCGCGTCCTGCTTCGGTTAAACGAGTAAATCACCGGAGTACCGATGGATTGCGGGCTGCAGAACTGGTTGTGATGTGACGGGTTATTGAAAGGACGCAATGCATTGCTGTTTGGATGAATTTGCTCGTAACATGGAAATCCCGGATAAGCCGTATTCATACAGCTTTATCAGCGACCTCCGTATTCAATCTTAGCTGAAAAACTGGCCAAGTGCGTGTTGGGCCACGCACTCTATAGGTTCCGTATAGTGTACCAAGTTTTGGTCGACTATTTTTCGTTCATAATGGTTCGTTCGGCTCTTCTCAGAATAAGAGGACTTGAGCTGTAAGTAGTCCCCATAAATGCCCAGTGCGGATTACGACCTTCACATACACCATTTAATTTTGTCACAGACGTCTCTGTGTCTTTGTTTTCCTTTACTGTAAAGCTCGTGGTTAATTTCAATTGTACCTAATTTCGATACATTCAGAGAAGTGAGCCCGTGCTAAACCCTTGTAATGCTTCAGAAGCTCCACTAGACTACTAGGACTAACACCTACCTGATCATCAACATCATCAGCCGGAAGACGTCCACTGCTGATCAAAGGCCTCCCCCTTAGAAAACCACAATGAACGACAACTCGCCACTTGCATCCATTGCTTTCCCGCAACTCTCACGATGTCGTCAGTCCACCTGGTGGGAGGCCTGCCAAATTACCTACCTGATACTTATGCCAAATTACAGATTTTTGGTTTTATAGTCTTCGAGCTAAGAGGGACAGACGAACATGGTGAAATTATCATCTTCATCATCATAAATCATAATCCACTATAGAACGTCCACTGTTGGATATAGACCCGGAGGCGGAGGATATGACGGATCATATACCTCCAGTTGCTTTGCTTGAAGCGGCCTGAAACCACCTAACCCGCGCTTTAACCAGGTCATTCGCCCATCTCGCGGAAACTATAGGGTTCTGTTATTGTGTACGTAACCCTAAAAACCATATCGCAGTCACTGCCCGTACACAGCTGCTCTGTTTGTATAATATGACGCGGCTAGCGGCGGTTCTTGCGGCGACATACTCATAGCAACTGTTAATGATAATATTTTTTCCGTTGTCAATCATAATCGGCGCCGGCGCCGCGGGCGCGAGGATCATAGCGAATACAGAACAGTAGGTAAACCATCTTCAAACAAAAATTTAACGTGCCGCTTACTTGCTATTACGTACCACAGGTCAATCAATTTATATTTTAATTGCATCGTACACTAAAAACCATTTTCTTTATTAGGTATTGTTTTTTGGTCTGGTAAAATTAGAATTATAATATAATCATTTAATTGGAATAGAGGGTAGTTTAAAACAAAACGTGAAAAAAACAGTAAACAATATCGTATACTATAGGAAAATCATGGTAAATTTTATTAGTTGGTATGTAAGTTTATCCTCTATAGCATATATTTTTAAAATTCATCCATAGTTACTTTTTAAAGTTCAATTTTTTAGAAAACCATCTAAAAGCGGGATAGAGAGTTTTCTTTGAAAATTCATATCTGAACAACGGTCTTTCTGGGCTGTATCCTTCTTTGTCATTGCCCTTTATTTGCCTGTAACGCGGACGTTCGTCCAAGCTTTTGTTTGAAGCTGTCTTACTGTTCCGTATTCACTATGCGAGGATGCTGCGCAGACGCACTAGAATGTGCGCGAGTATCGATCGTATTCTGTGCTTATTTGGACTTAGCTATCTTTATTGATATTTTCTTTCAGTTAACTAAAGCGATATATATAATCTAATAAAAAACAGGCTGCAAGTATTTATGAATTGTCATCAATCATTAATAACAGTGACAGTACTATATCGCCAGTGCCGTGCTATAACTAAGAGACAGTTATTTTTAACTCCCGACGCAAAAAGAGGGTTGTTATAAGTTTGACCGCTATGCGTGTCTGTCTGTCTGTGTGTCTGTCTGTGGCACCGTAGCTCTTACACGGGTGGACCGATTTGAAGTCAACAATGTCGGGGTTGGCCAACTTTTTCGGTCTTAACTGTCGTTGTAGTTTTAGTACAACATACTTAACTGTCGTTGTAGTTTTAGTACAACATCGTAAATATAGTAGTAGTAGTTTCACGCTTTTGCATTTATAATATTCTTTCTTCCTAGTCTCTACACTCCTGGCAGTGGTCGTGATCTTCGATTGAGGGTCAGTGAACCTTAATGATGGCTTTCTTGGGACAATGGTGTAGTGGTTTCTCTTGCCTTCCACACAGAGCTGGAGTCTGGAGTTCGTAGTCGACAATAGAAAGCACTGCTCACTCTCACGTAAGGTCAATCAATCATTTACACCCCCTTGATCATTAGTCACCTTAAGATACCAACCGGGAAGAGTGTCCTATTCTCAAAACGGACACGGCAAGGGCAATATTATAGTAATATTAACAATTTACATATACATATACGAAATACGTGTATTTGTTAAAACTAACCCGGAACTGTTCACATTCACATATTGAGATAATTATATGTAATTTGAATACGAGGTACCCAGACAGATAGTCGCTCCTCGCAAAAAAACAGCTCTGTATGGCCGAAACACTTTTATATGTCAATTAAAATATATAATAAACTAAATGATGACATGAAACAATTGCCTTGGAAAATGTTCAAGCAAAAACTTAAAGCTTGGGTTGTTTCAAAGGGTTTCTACGATTTCTACTCAGTTGCCGAATACTTTTCTTCTTTTGATCAATAATAAATCAGGTGGCATTTTGATTATAATAAAAAAAATAACTGTAATTTCTGACATTTTCAATGCCAGATGATGGTGAAATATCTGACCCGATATTGTCTTCTAATTAACACCTCTTGTACCATATTTCAAGCGCAATATAGTTATTAGTATTTGACATCCTATGTACCTGACAGGATATTTATTAATAAAACATATACCTTACATAGATGTCGATGGTAATAGTAATATTATTATTAGTGGCATTGTATTAACCACTAGCGTTTACCCGCGGCTTCGCACACGTAAATCATTAGGTCCAGCAGCTGAATTGAAATTTTGGGATTTTTGAAAATTAAATAGTGGTTTCCATTGACGTTACATTAAAACAATCATGTCTAGCTTCATGACTCTAAGCCCAGCGGTTGTTAAATTGTTTCGAGATTTTATCCCTATCCCGTGGAAATATCGGAATAAAAAGTAGCCTATTTTTTATTCCAGATGTCCAGCTATCTACATACAAATTTCATCCAAATCCGTAAAGCCGTTTCAGCGTGATCTTTCGTTACTCTTGTAACAAACATGATTACTCACTCACTCACTCACTCGCAAACTTTCGCATTTATAATAAAAGTAGCATAAATCATCAATGTAACATTCATAAAGCCTTCACCGCCTAAAGCCCACACCGCCCAGCTGCTCGTGACCGATGCGGCGCGCCCGGCGCAGGCGCAGCGCCCGCCCACCGCCCGCAGCACTTGACACTGTCTTCATTAGTCCGCAATAAGACATTATCCTTGTATGTTACAACCACCGCTCTGAGGTTTGTAAAATGATTGCTGTACCTACATTTTAACTGATATTTTTAAAGAAACTGAAGGAAGCGTGAAATAAAATAAGTGAGCAAAACATAAAATGACACAGAAAAAATAAAGTACTTAGACATATTACACAGGATACATTTATTACGGCCAAGTGCGAGTCGGGCTTTCGTACCGAGGGCTCCTTACAAATTTGTAGGTATCTGTGAGTGTCCAATGTTAGCAAACCCCCTGTTTTAGATTTTAGATGATTACTAACATAGACCGATAGACACAAATTTTCCTTGTATTGAATTTTTTTGACATATGATATTTGACAGCTATTGCAACTCTTAATATTAGGTAATTTTGTAACACTAACAAAATAAAAACATAAATTTTGTACACCATGCATGTGGTGGTAGATTACGGTCATGTTCTGAATTATTAATATAACTATATTTTGTACCCGTTATCATAATAAATATATTATGATTATGACTATGCTTAAAGAATTAAAAAATTTAGACTTTTCTTAGTGTTTGTTTTTAATGGTTATTTTTTATTTAATGCGAGTTTTAGTTACAGTATATTTCAGTAAAATACTACTAGGAATGCGTTACATCTAATTCGGAATCACATAGCTTGCACCCCTTCTTTCTGTCACACGGTGTAGGATGGTCGTAGAAAGCAATAGTGAATGCAAGGGCGGGCGTTCGCACGTTAGACAATACGGCTGCCAGTCAGTTTGTTGTTTTTAATAACATATGGTGTCAAGTGCTAGTCAATTATCTCGTTTTTCGTTTATTATTCCATTTTGGGAGCATGACAAAATGCTCTCAACTCGCGACCGTCACAAATATGCTTATACACAATATCAGAAGCGAGCCATTAAAATGCTCAAGTCCAAAATTATTAACTTGATTTCTTCTTTCGTCGCTTATCAAATTAGAACAATTTAGTATGGACGACGAAAATAATAGGGGGGTAAAAAAGTAGCAATTTTTGTCGCTTAATCCTTGCGGGGCATGCGGAGGGCATTTGAATGCGGCGCTTTGTGCGCGCGCGCCGCCATTCCGCGCTGCCCGCTGCGCCGGCGCACCGGGACGCACTGGGAGGAACAAACGTTTATACTACACTCGAGACGTTTTCAGCCACATAGCAGCAAACGTGGATATGAATAGACTAGAGAGTAAGTAAGACTAGAGTAGAGTGGAGAGTGACTTACTTAGACAAGAGTGTAGAGTGGAGAATGAGTTGGACTAGAGTGGAGAGTCAAGAATGAGTTTGACCAGAGTAGAGTGTAGTGTGGAGAGTGAGTGACCTACGAACTACGAGTATGTCTGCTGAGTGAATATCAAGAAAATTTTAAATCAAAATAAACATTAATTTGTCAGCATACCTAAATTACACAGATGCAGAAATATTAAACAGGCGTCTTTTTCCATTTACTTTCCATCAAAAAAATCTCCTAATACTGATACTGCCAATAAAAAAAAGCATGACAATTGCAGTGAAAAGGCTCTACCTTGGCAAGAAGCCGTTATTGACTTATCTGTGACACTTGATAATTCGGTGATACTATTATTTTACACAGATCTCACAGTTTTGATACTTGCAATCGGGTTGCCAGCAATTTACGAGTAACTGCTTGCGTGTCACCATTGTGAGCTCAACTTATCTTACGCATTACCAAATTACGTATTACCAAATTACCAGTATCAGAGTTAAGCCAAGGTTTCCCTGATTCAGTTTCTTCAACTGCAGCGTGGCCGACTTGCCCGAGCGCAGTGTGTCCCCGCGGCAGCTAACAAGGGCCAGCGAATGCCCAGTTTTTGCGCAGATGCAAACGCCGCGCCTGCGCACCGAATATTCAGACATAGTTTTTCGGAGCTATGAATAAATGAAATATTCATTTTTATTCAAAGTCCTCGTCTGCATTAGGTTAGGAGATGCAATGTGAGATTCCGTGCATAAAAACCTTATTGTGGAATGTGGAGGCCAATAGAAGTGTGGAAGGTATGGTCAAGCGAAAGAACAACTTATCATTTTACAAAGTGTACCTTACAAATTAAATAAAAGCACGTCGCAAAGAGAGAGAGACTGGTGATTTTCCACCGGCGAAGCGAGACGAGACGAGGCGAGACGAGAATTGAAATTTGTATGGCGGCGCCCGCGGCGGCCCGCGGCGGCTCGCAGCGGGCGCGCGAGAATGCATACAAATTTCAATTCTCGCCTCGCCTCGTCTCGTCTCGCCTCGCCGGTGGAAAATCACCATGAGGCAGCATTTCCAACAGAGATACGGGAAAATGCGTTGCGAGGAATTAGTTCGTCATGAAAGCTTCATTTACCTCCTTACTCCGCCGAGCTGTTTCCACTAGAGATGTGCTGAGACTGAAGCGCTTCTATTGGTTCATGATAAACACAATCCTCACAACACACCCTCGCATATCTATGGTAGAAACGCAGTCTTAGAGCGGTTTCGCACTAAATACGTCCGATTCGAATCCGATCCGAATTTGTGAAAATACAGACTGGAGTAGTCGTGGAACTATTTGTATGGGAGTTTAAGCACTAGATCCGATTTTCGTCATTCGATTTTACCATAACATACAAATATAGTTGTGCGACTACTCAATTCTCGGATTCGGATCGTTGTAGTGCGAAACCGCTCTTATAGACTTTAGTTGGAAATGACCTAATACAGATTTATTTGCTAATGTGTCAAACACGACATCATATTAACATTTACTTACAGAAATACCGTACTGACAAAAAGTAACAGCTATACTATAAACTACTTTTTACCCACGGTCTACCTAGAATTCGATTTCGAAATTTTCCAGGATCTCAAACTATCTCCGTACAAAATTTCGTCTAAATCGGTTCAGCGGTTTAATCATGAAGATGTAGTTAACAGACATATATACATTGGCGCGTCAAACTTATATTATTATAGCACCCCTCTTTTTGTGTCAAGAGTTAAAAACACACGATAACATTTCTATAATTCTTATTGTAATTTCTGTAATTAGCAGTATCTTGATGTTTAATAATGCCGCAGCCGCAGAACAGCCCTCTGCTCAGTAATTTAAACATTCGCGCAGTTAGATTGGATCTAAACGCGTTTGCATCGTATCCCACGGTACTCCCGAGCAAAAACTAAACGCTGGGCCCCGAGGGAGGTGGGGGCTGCGGGGCGGGGATATTCGCGCGCCCATCGCCACGTGCATACTGATGCTGCGTAATTGTCGCGAGCAAAAACTAAACGCATGATGATCGAGGAAATGCCGCCTGCGCCTGCGCGGGACGGCATCCGAGATACTGATTTTTGTTAGTACAAAAGTTTGTGTGTGTCTGTGTGAGTGAATGTGTGTTTGATGCTTTTTTACGCTAAAACCGCTGCATGAATCTTGATGAAATTTGATAAGGATCTCTGGGATAAAATAAGGTAGACTTTTTCTTCACCTAATCACTCGACTATGAATACCTACATACCTACTTACAGTGCGACTGGTACTGCTGGTGCTTTACCGGCCTTGCAAAAGGTGGTACTTTCGCTTTTTAAAGGCACTATTTATTTATTATTCTGATATTTTGGTATACCTAATATCTGTAGAGAAGTGTCCATTTAAAATCGCGAAATTTCAACCACAAAGGGGTTCTTATGGATCATACCTAATGTCTACGATGTTAGTTCCAGGATCTCCCATGACAACTCGATAAATTTCCCAAATTTCAATCCAAATAGGTACCTTTATGGTTTAAGATATTTATTTTCTCAAAAGATTTACAAAAAAACCACTTATAGAGAAAAAAATCACTCATAGAGAAAACTTGACGAAACCCGCGGGGAAGCGCTACTCTTAATTATACACATGTCACTTGCAGCAAAAAGCGCGCCAACAGCCAACAATACCCCGGGATGCATAATTCATCGCATCCATGCGCAAATATGAGTGATCTTGTCTCCTGGACAATGGCGGTGCATATGCATGAGGGGGTTTTTGCCCCCCGCCCCCCCTTGCCGGTGCGCGGACGGCGGTTTAATTGCCATAAACGCTGCCTGTCATTTGCTGATTTAAGCATCGATGTTTTACTTTGCAGTTCGCTTTGCTTTATACCAGTTTTCTTTTTATTAGCTCAAACGGAAGTGATTTTTGTCATCATGATTATGATCTGCTGAAAGACTGCTGGGCATAGGTCTTCCCGAAAGAACACCGCAAAAAATGAAACACACTGTAGTTTGTTTTATCGCATAACACGTTCCAGGCGAGAGCTGGAATGTATACAGTAGTATAAATAAATAACAATAAATTAAAAAGCGGACGATTCGAGACCAAATCAGGGACGTCTTGAAAAAAGGCCAGGTCAAAAGTACTTACCCTACACCGAAGAGCATGTATGAAGGGAATAATGAAAGTGGACGAAGCGAAACAAGTATGTAAGGATCGTAGCAAGTGGAAAGAATTGGTCTCTGCCTACCCCTACGGGAAAGAGGCGTGATTATATGTATATACGTATGTATAAATTAAAAAAAATCCAAAACCTGACTGCCTTAAAAACTACCTACAAAGAAGAAAACAAGTCTAGTGGTCTAGAATCGTCGTGTACCTTAAAGTTCAACAGTCGGGACCCATTCAAATCGTGATCAAGTCAAACTTTCAGTGATTTATTTAAATTCCTCATAATATTTATTTCCATAAAATTCATAATTTATTTATTTTCAATACTTGTTGGTTATAATCAGTTCAGATCTACATATCAAATTTCATAGAAATTCGTCCGGCCGTACAGTACATTTATAATAAATATTAGTAGGATTATTCTTTAAAATGATATAGATGTATTTGATATATTACGAGTATTTGCAACTCATTCATCATCCCAGCCTATATACATCCCACTGCAGGGCACAGGCCTCCCCTCAGAATGAGAGGGCTTGGGCCATAGTTCCCACGCGTGCCCAGTGCGGATTGGGAACTTCACACACACCATTGAATTGCTTCGCAGGTTTGTCCAGGTTTCCTCACGATGTTTTCCTTCACCGCAAAGCTCGTGGTAAATTTCAATTGCAACTCCGCACATGAATTTCGAAAAACTCAGAGGTGCGAGCCGGGGTTTGAACCCACGACCCTCTGCTTGAGAGGCGATGGGTCAAACCACTAGGCCACCACGGCTTAAAGGGTTGACACTCATTGTCGACCCTTTTTTGCCCACATTGCACGGTTTATTTCCTGCACTAAGCCTGCACTGCATTTATTAATCGCTGCCGCAGCAAGTATAGGAGCGGATTCTCTCACACGCGAGATGCGCGGGCGCAGCGGTGCCGCGTTGTAATTGCGTGTGGCTCGAGTGCCATAAAGCAAAGCGCCCGAGTTTGAATATCCGCTCTGTGGGATGCTGGGAGGTATGTAGCTGGCTGCACAACAAGCAGTGGCGGATTTATGTTTTTTATGAGTGTAGGCCACTTTATATCCGCCGCCCTATGTAACTTTCTAAAATAATATTTTTTTGAAATCTGCCGCCCCTAGGCCGCGGCCTATACGGCCTATTTATAAATCCAGGACTGACAACAAGTAGGCTACACAACACAAACTGTTTCTAATTTAATTTGAATATTTACGACGGATGGTTATGTTTTTCAAGCGTAAGTATGCATGTATGACTCTTTCTTTGATCTCTTTGTAGCCCAAACAGCTAGACAGACATAACATGTGTATATCATTGCTAGCAAAACATGAGATATCATTAGATTTGTCAGAACTATCGGAGTTACACAGGTTAGTTATTATATTTTATATAGGTAATGTCATCCGTGATTGTAACAATATGGGTTCCAAATGAAAGCTAATAAATAAATAAATTAACCAATATTATAGGTATAATGCTATAGGTTTCCGTGGGCTGCGGTGATTGCTTACCATCAGGTGACCCACATGCTCGTTTTTCCAACTACCTATTTGATGAAAAAAATTACAATTGCAATGTCTAACAAAAATAATTAAAAATATAGGTACACAGTGACGTGGTGGTTATAACAACCACTTGACAAATAGAGCCTCATTGGGTTGCCTTATTAATTTATATAAACCTAATCTAACTTAGCTTAGATTCTAGACACTCCTTAGTGCTAAACGAAAGTATTCACAAAATGCCTCTACTATACATAACATGTGCTACGGGATCCCGCCGCCTTTTGAAAATTAAAAAGTCATACCACAATAAGCGTACTTTTTCCCGCGCTTGCGCAGTAAGTTACCTGCGCCCGCGCTGATAATCTAGTTAAATTTATTTATTGGCCGGCGCGCACGCTCGCGGCCCCGCCGCCCGCAAAAAGAACAAGGATTTACTACTGCACCATAACCTTAATAACAGCCGCCTAGCGTTTATAAACTTCGTACTTCATCCTGTTTTACTTGCTTGGCTTTCTATGAGCAGACTCAAAAATACTGCCAGTTTTTCGTAATCAAATGCGTTTACACCGCGTGCGAGGGATGTGTTTTTCATGAACCAATAGAAACGATTCATATGGGATATATAGATTCAGGGATATCCCATTAAAGGAGAATCTAACAGTCAACCATGATAATATACCAAACTTTATCAGCAACAAACATGAGCAAAACACACGTTTCAAACGTCCATCCTTTTTCATCACTGCCGCAGTGAAAGAGACGCTTTTGAGCAACGTAGTTTGTTTTGGTGCTATTAAATCTAACGACTACTCGGATTCCTAATCAAACTCGCAGCGCGGAATGCGGCGCGAGCAAAAACGGGGGTCACCGTTTGGTCAACGTCGCGCGCCGCGTCATAGCCACGGATAACTGCAGCCAAAAAACAGAGAGACCTTAAGACTGACCAGATGATGTGTCTTTTGTTCTCATTTGCTTATGAAAGAGACGGAGAGAAAGATTTATTTACCCATATTAGATAAATACAAAAAAAAGTTGAAATTATATTCTAGTAAAATCTGAAATTCTTAACCGTCAAGTCTAGAAAGTTTACGGCTAAAACAGAGGTGGTAGACTGGTGTTCATATATTGACCTGTGGCCTCTCAAACAGAATGTCGTGAGTTCATCAAATGATAAAGTGATTCATGAGGAAGGTTTATGGACATTGCCAACGACGCACCCTGGCTCCACACGTGCGTAGTTTTAAGGAAAGGGAGGTGAAAAGTGTGAAGTTACCGACTTTGCTTGTAGATTTTCTTCATGTTCATATCTCTCATTTTACAAAATTGCACCCATACTAAACCGGGGCGGGTCACTGGTTTAACCTCCTGAGTCCTAACGTTTTTTTAACAAATTTAGTGCTTAAGACCTAAGTTGTTGACCTGCTTTGTTATTTTGAAAATTGTTTAAAAAATCTTAGAATTCTTTATTCAATGAACAATTTGTACTTTATAAAGTACATTCGGCCGTTATTCTTAGTGTTAATTGGTCCTTTATAAAGTACGCGAAGACCCAGGAGGTTAAGATAAGAAGCTTAAGTCGGTTTCTGGCAAGTGGATGCGCCGCGGCTGTGGGTCAGCTGCGCGCGCGCCGCCACGCGCTTGTAATGTTGTTTACCAACTGAGGGCCAGATGGACGAGAGAACTTCAAGTTTCTTTTTGAATCGGCGAACTTTTTTTCAATAAGTGTCTTACTTTGTTAAGACCATTTTCTTAGGAACGGGTAGAGGTATCAAATAAAAATTAGTATAGTAATACGCGCCCTTTCCCTCCTTCATGGCTTTCTAGAACTAATATAAGCACAGAATAAACTGGAAGACATGTAAGTACCAATTTTCATTTGCTATGTTGTGTCGAACACAGAGAGATTCAAAAATATGTCTTAGACTTTCAGGATTTTCATTCATAATTAGACGACCGGATGGCCAAGTGGTTAGAGAACAGGACTACGAAGCTTGAGGTCCCGGGTTCGATTACCGGCCGGGGCGGATTTGTATGAATAATAGGAATGTTTGAACTCGGGTCTTGGATGTTTAATATGTATTTAAGTATGTATTTATCTTTACAAGATATGTTTATCCGTTGCCTAGTTTCCATAGTACAAGCTTTGCTTAGTTTGGGACTAGGTCAATTAGTGTCAAGTCTCCCATGATATTTATTTATTTATTTAATTAGCACACTCAGGACTTGAATTTCGCTAAACGATGAAGTTTCAGCTTCATTGTAGCGACCGTGGTCACAAGTAGTCGTATACTGAAGTAAACGTCGAACTAATTTTAACATTATCTAAGTAAGCTTTAGGGGACAAACTTCTCCATAATATTTCTTATGCTACACTCCCTCCTACAATAGACAAGCGCACTTTACCGGCTAGTGAAATGGAAAGAGCGTTTAGTCCTTCTCCACACCCCCCTACTTCCACCACTTCAAACATTAGTCAAAACAAAACCACCATAACTATCGATAGTTTCGAGTATGCATGAAAGAAAATACATGATCTACAAGATATAATTATGCCGAAAATACAAACTGAGACATGGATGCACAGAAAAACCAGAAAAAGAGACCAGCACTAGGAATCGAACCCAGGTCCTCAGCATTCCGTGCTGCGTGTTATTACCCCTAAACCACAGCTGGACAGGAATCTACACAAGAATTTTTCCTATACATATATATCTCAGGTTGCTTATTTCTACTTTGCTACTTAAGCACATCTATGTTGCGTCGACAGACGTACACTCTTTCGGAACCAACCGCTCACCCAGACAAGAGATGTCGCTACTAAGCAATCAAATTATGATTGTTTTTTTTGGAGTCTTTTTGTATTTTTTATTTAACAAACCGTAACAAATTTTGGAGTTGAAATAAAAAATACAAAAAGACTCTAAAAAACCAATCATAATATAATTATGCCTTCTCTGTCATTTATTTATTTGTCAATAAAAAAATATTCATTATCATCATGTGTACCTTGAGTGGATGAGAAGAGCTTTTAAGTAGACATCGACAAAGAGTTAGTTACTGCTTAGTCAAAATAATTGTCACGCGACATTAGTTTCGCCACAAAATCAAGTAACAAAAACTCAAAACAAAAGACTATGCAAAACCTTACGGACAAAAATCCAAATTTAGCAAAAAGCTTAAGCCATAATGTTGTGGGTTCTAATTTGGCCGGCACTTTAATCCTGCGCAGTCATCTGCATAATAACTTTCGTCGGGATTCAGATTATTTCGGACGACACCGTGTTATTAGAGGCATAATGCGCGCGCGCAGAGAGGGAGTGAGCCAGACGCGACACTTGATTAATCTTCGATTGCATGCTATCGTTGTGTGTAAGTTTCGAAGGCACGGGATAAAATCTTTTTGCTTTTTTACTTATGACGTGAACATGATTGTAAAATAACATCGGCCATTCATTTTTATGTATGGGTCACGAATGTTGAGTTAAAAATTACAATTACAACATTATTGAGTAACCTCTCATGTTGCTGTGCCCTTACAGTCACATGTGACTAATACCGAATTGTAACAACTGCTATGTGTAAATGTGATATGCAATGAATGAATAAATAAATAAATAAATCGTTGCTCCAATACAAAAGTGACACAAATAAAAAAAAGGAAAAAGTTTTGATCTTTAAATTTTAATTATTAATTAGCATTGAAAATGCGTTTTTTGCAATAAACAAACTTTTTATTTTATTAGTGTCGCTTTTGCGTTTAAGCAGCGATAATGACCTAAGTACACATCAAGGTAGTGTTTATGGAAACACTTGGGATTCCATTAACGCAATGAGCTTAGTGAAAGGAATGACAAAGATAGCACCAATGAAACAGCCCAATAAAACATTTCTTATAAAAAATCCAGTTACAACTTTAAATGACTCACAAACAATTTATATCTGATGCTCAAAAAACAAGTGAAAAACATGCTTCAACCGCAGCAGCAGTAAACACACATTTCACACTTTTGTCCTTTATCATACAATTTATGGCTTGAATAAATAAATAAACTGTCTGATACTGGTGGGATTGTAATTTTTTAAATAAATAAATCGTTGTTCGCGGTTAACAATACCCAACTCAGCTAATCACATCGTACTAAATTTGCAGGTTGACCGTGCTCTGTTTACCCTCATTCAAGAACAAGCTTCGACTGCGTCGACTCACATCTGGGACACCTGTAAATAATTCAGTCTACCCGTGATCTTATCTCATGAGGTGGTTGATACGTCGGTAGTTCGGTACTCGGGACTCCATTAAAAGTAATCACAGATTTCATCCCGTAGAAAATATATCTGACGTGACCCAGTGACCTTGCCTTGTTGACACTGTCGCATCTACCCATTTTTATTCTTCCGGCGGTACGCAAATCATGCGCCAGCGCCGCCCCTCGGATAAAAATAATTGCACCTGCGACCGCGCCATTATCTCAAACTATACACAATCACCGGCCATACTCTGCACGCTGGCAACATTCAAAACAAAAAACATAAACTACATCGCTTTGGAAACCATCCATTGCTGCCCAAGCTCAAAAACGTAGCAATCTGATTGCAATAGCCGCGTTATGAATGATGGATATGCTTTCTGTGTCGTGATTTTGTAGGCAAGATGATACAGTGTGCGCTCATTACAATATTAATCAATGCTTTCACATCAGGCTGGGATAAAATAATAAATAAATGCGGTCGTAATGTTAGTTGTGCAATAGTAATGGGCAGGTTGCGCGGGAAATGATAGAGTGGAGACAAAGCCGACGACGCTGATTGCCGGCGTTGGAGACGAAAGCTTCTGGATAGGGAATATGCAGGTCATCATCAGCCGGAAGACGTTCTCTGCTGAACAAAGGCCTCTCCTTTGGAACGCCACAATGAACAACAACAGGCCACTTGCATCCTCCGGTTTCCCGCAAACCTCACGATGTCGTCCACCTGCCAACGCTTCGTCTTCCGGTTCGCCCATTGCCACATAATACATAATGTAAAGGTTTTTTTTTTATATATTTTATTGTTCGACAAATGGAGATTTAACAGAATTTAAACTAAGGAACTGAAAGATACAAATTTGAAATTGATTTGAAATAAATATAATTGTAAATTAAAACAATGCAAAATAATTATTATTAATTAGCAAAGTAAGATCCATCATTATCATCAAATCATCCAAAGGGCGTCCCGTATTGGACATATTTAGGCCTCCCTCATGAGTAAAATAAAAGAAAATGTCAAATATAATCTAAAAAAATCTTGATTGCGTCAAAATGACGAATAAAGTTGGAGCTCAGCCCACATGTATGATAAGTTAAACTCTTTGTTTTTTCCTCCTTTAGTTTAACTGCAGACAATTAACCGTTTTTGTCGCAGCGTCATAATTTGTTATTGTATCAATTACCTCCCGCGGGCCAGTAATTGCATTGATGGGCCCGATTGGACGCTATTTAAGGAATCATTATTGATGTACTTGTTATACGACGTCACTAATGTGTAGCTTTATAATAATTAAAAGAGGGCTTTTGTTTCCACCAGAGATGTGCTAGGATGCATTGCGAGGACTGTGTTTGTTATGAACCAATAGAAATGCTTCATTTACCTATCTGATCTGAGCTGGTTCGCTGCTGCGCTGAGTGACGTTATGATAGATAATGAAGCATTTCTATTGGTTGGTTGGTAATTGGTATTTTTTTTTATAGGAAACCCCAGAATTCAAATTCAAATACCACAAAGGCCTTATTTTTTAACCCACTTGAAATCACGAAGAAGTTCTTACCATGGTCAAAGGAAAAATAATGTTACTGGAGACCATAAATTTCCGAAGGGGAAATATGATAGGACACTTGATACGAATAAGTTGCCGAAGGGGACATATTATTATGATAGGACACTTGATACGACACGACAATTTCATTCTTAACCTAATGGAAGGCAAAATGGAAGGAAAACGAGGTAGAGGAAGACCAAGATTGACCTTTTTTAACCAGGTGAAGGAAAGGGTGGGTGTCGTGTCGTATCAGGAAGTCAAACAGCTGGCCAAAGACCGTGCGGAGTGGCGATTACTCCACCGACAAAAGCCTAGCTCTTTAACAAGAAGACTTGAAATCACACTCTTTTCACATCTTCTTTCTCTCACACGGATTAAGACGAGGGTAGAAGAGAAATGAAAGAGATATTTATTTGCTGGAATACGTTTGCATAAGGTCTTACACCTACGAGTAGGTATTGTCAGGAACAGTATTCAGTCGATGTACAAAATCAACGTGCAAAATTCAAATTACAATGGTATTACGATTTAAAATTCAAAAAGTCCTTAACACCATAGAAACAGTGATCATGTAGCCATTCAGTCACCCTTGTTTTAAATAATCTACCATGCAACACTTTCAACTCGTCAGAAAGGTCGATACACATGTTACAGGCATTCCTCTTATAGATGTCGGAGTGGCGAGGGCAATGGGCGGTCCTTATAGTAAACAGAAACGCTTTTAAGATGTACATGCAAGCCCAGGGCAGGACTTTAAACTTTTTGTCAACGTCATCACAGAGATAGACAATACGGTCTCAGAGCCTATCGTTATCACGAGCGAAGCTGTGAGTAAAAACTAGTGTTTAACAAACGTCTTATCAAAATGCGTTTAGATAAAAGAAAAGCAATTGTTTCTATAATCAATATTCTATTTGCTATGATAACAGTCAAAGCTGTTTATGTCTCATATTGTTTGCATATCCATGTATGTAAAGACTCTACACAGGCGCTAAAGGTAAAGTCAGAGCGTATTTTTTCAGCTATGAGTTGCATAATTTCTGCTCAACACAAAATCTGTTGTGCCGTCAGACGAGCGTAATTTCTTCAGTTCCTTTCAACGCTTGTACTGGGTGTCTGTATCTTGCCATGCAATGTACCTAAGGTATAAAAATTTGAGTATTTACCGAGCAAATTTGGAAGACAGAAGATAATGATAGAAGAAAATACTGGGTGAATCCACTCAATACTTTAAGACTGATGATTCCCTCGCCCCCTCTCGCCACGAACTCAAATTCAGCCGGGAATGGTCATATGAGTCCGCAGGCAACTCTAAAGAGTGGTGGGTGGTGAAAGGTGTTACCGACGACGATGAGACGAGCGTAATCTTTTGAGTTGTGAGTCGCGTATTTTCGGTCATGTAATTTCCGCTGCATTCGGTTTCACACAACAGTCCAGTTTGTGCCACACTGAGTGAGTGCTGAGTTGAAAATCAGCGCTGCTAGCGTTTAACGCACAGATATTAGATTACACTAGATAACGCAAACACTTCAATGTATGAAAACCAACCGTGTCACTTTTTTATTTCTACTGTGACGTCTCAAGAGCGCATTAGCGATGTGAATTCCCCGATGTCAGCGCAAAATGGATTCAAATGCGCCGCCCGCTCGCGCCGTGGGGCTCGAGTCAGTCACTAGTCGTGATTAGTCAGTTAGCAGTCAAATTCAAAATTTCAAAATTCAAATTCAAATTCAAAATTCAAAAATTCAAATGATTTATTCAGTAAATAGGCCGCAATGGCACTTTTACACGTCATTTTTTAAACTACCCAGCGCTTTCGGAAAGACCATCATTGCCAAGAAGAATGCGCCGCAAGAAACTTGGCAGAAAGTCATTTTTCATAATAATATAATTACAAATAAAATACATATTATACAATTAAAAAAAAAAAAAAATACAAAAAATAATAATAAAAGAAATACAGGGATGTATGGGGTCCCTTAGTTAAAATACTAAACACTAACTATATCTACGTTCAGTGGAAGTGTAGAATGCTTCCACCGTCATAAATTTTAAAATAATAATAACAATAATTTAGTTCTGAAATATACATTTCAGGTCAAGTAACCATTAAGCTTTTGGATTTCGAAGGCAAGTTCACGTCTGCCGCCCCCAAAGTTAGCTCACACGCACTCATGTCATGCTCTGAAAGCAGAGCGGTACCGAGGGCATGGTATTGCTTCCGTTCCCATAAGCTCTATGGGATCGTCTTGGGAACTTCGACGTCGCGAGCCTGTGACTAGAATTTAAACTAAAATATAAAAGTTTAAAATCCATAAGCTAACAATATACAGCCTTAAACATAACAAGGGGATGTATAAAGTCCCTGAGTTAATAATAAAATTATTATACAGCAAGGGGATGTATGAAGTCCCTATGTTATTAATAAAATTCCTAATCTAAATAATTCAGAGATGTATATAGTCTCTAAATGTCAAGTAAACTAATTAAATTAATTATACAATCTTCAGAGGTGTAAAAAGCCTCCAAGGTCAAAAACTAATAAAATTATTAAAATAAAGAAATGGAGATGTATAAGGTCTCCAAATGTCAAACTAATAAATTTATAAATTAAATTTTGCAACGCGGACAACGGCAACAGAACCAGAAACTAGACACGAAATGCACCGGGACACTGCCAAGTCACACTTCACAACACTATACAATACAAATACACCGACATAAACACACACACAACACACACACACACACACACACACACACACACACACACAACACACACACACAAACACGAGTACATCACATCACACATTCAACATCCCAATTTTTCATCGGCTTTCAGTTTTGGCCATGTCGCATCATCACATAAGTACTCCTCAACTTATAGTAAGCTTTCTTCAGGAGTGCACTCTTTATGTATTCTTTAAAAGAGTTGTGTGGCAATTTCCATGCTTCTACAGGAACTTTATTGTAAAATCTCACGCAGTTTCCCACAAAAGATTTGCTTACTTTCCGTAGACGGAATTTAGGAACTGCAAGCTTGTGCTTATTACGAGTATTGATATCATGTACGTCTGACACTTTCTTGAAGGACTCGATATTCTTGTGTGTATACAATATCACATCATGTACGTACTGTGAAGCTACTGTGAGGATGTTTATCTCCTTAAAGCGTTCTCTAAGTGAATCTCGGGAGCCAAGGTTGTAGATCGACCGGACTGCCCTCTTCTGTAAAATGAAGATAGTTTCTATGTCGGCTGCCTTGCCCCAAATCAGCATACCGTAGGACATTATGCTGTGAAAAATAACTGAAATAAACTAGCCGTGCAGTTTCTACGTTGGTAAATTGCCTGATTCTTCGTACAGCATAGGCGGCAGAGCTCAATCTACCAGCAAGACCAGAAATATGCGGGCTCCATTGTAATACGATCCAACGTAAGACCAAGAAAAACAGTCTCATGCACAAGATTCAGATTCTCTCCGTTTAAGGAAATAATTGTTTCAAACTGTCTTACATTAGGCAACGAAAATTTATACACTTAGTTTTAGCTGCATTTAGTAACAAATTGTTAGCAGTGAACCAGTTCAGCGCCTCTGCTAAAATTTCATTGATGTGGGTTGGATTTTCTTGTTGCCTGTTTACTTTGAATATCAAAAGAAGTATCATCTGCAAACAATACTATGTTGCATTTCTGTTCTAGCAAGTGGGGCAGGTCATTTATATATACTAGAAAAGAAATGGACCCAAAATGGAGCCTTGAGGAACTCCAAGCTTCACCGCTGAGCCAGCTGACTGAGTTCTATTTATGTCCACTTTTTGACCTTCTATTTATGTCCACTTTTGTCAGTCTTTGTATGGGGCCAACCTCGACGTTTGGTCGGGGTTCGGACACGCGAACTAGATACATTTGCGTAATCTAGTGTAATCTATATCTGTGGTTTAACGCCTCAGTATAATGCTGAGTCAGCGACGCCGTTTCGCTGTTGCTTGGACACACAAAATTGTGTTTTATGGTACTTTTTTTCCATGTGTGTTTTTCATGTATTTCTTTTAGTTTATTTGAGTAAATTTTTGTTGTATTTGGTCTTCCGTATTATGAATAAATTGTTTCTTTCTTTCTTTCTTTGTACACAAATAGGACTTTGTATAACACCAAAAATACGCGGACTCGAATACTCTCTATGTAATAGAGTCTCCAACTCAAAAAAGAGCTCGTCCCAACCCTTATACGATTAAAAACTAAATAAATTATGAGTCGAGGAGTGTTTGTTTGAGTTTCATAATATCTTATAAAATGTTCCGTCTGCCTATTTGTTTTGCACTCGGACCGATTATCAACTACTCTATTTGATGCTTGTTGTATATTTAAGTAATCTACACATACTATTTACCAGAGCGGAGCCAGTGCGGGGCCTGTAGGCAAATTTATCATGGGCCCTTGATTTTGCTGCTAACTTTATATTATTTCAATATAATATAAAACATAGTCGATCATTTTCTAATACTCAAACCATCTTGTGTCTTCTCGCGATAGCTTCGTGTTTGGTTTTGTGTGGCAGTATGTAACACATTTTTTTAAAAAATCATGCCTCTATCTAAACTGTCATTTTATATCATCAGATAACAATGGTCAACGGGGCACATGGCTATCCGCCACTGAGTATTGCTACTAATAAAACTAATACCATTAATATAAATGAACCCTGGTGGCCTAGTGACTTGACCTGTGGCTTTCAAGCAGAAAATCGAAGGGTTCAAATGCTTGCACCTCTGAGCTTAACCAAATTTACCACGAGCTTTACGGTGAAGGAAACCTGCACAAACCATCGAAGCAATTCAATGGGTTCTGAAGTTATTAATTTTCTTAGGTCCCTACCTATGTTCATGTATAGTTATGTCCTTGTATTAGTCGAACAAACTGAATCACGCACATCCCATCCCAGCCTATATACGTCCCACTGCTGGGCACAGGCCTCCTCTCAGAACAAGAGGGCTTGGGCCATAGTTCCCACGCGGGCCCAGTGCGGATTGGGAACTTCACACGCACCATTGAATTGCTTCGCAGGTTTGTGCAGGTTTCCTCACGATGTTTTCCTTCACCGCAAAGCTCGTGGTAAATTTCAAATGTAATTCCGCACATGAATTTCGAAAAACTAAGAGGTGCAAGCCGGGGTTTGAACCCACGACCCTCTGCTTGAGAGGCAATAGGTCAAACCACTAGGCCACCACGGCTTCCCACTAGGCCACCACGGCTTCACGCACATATCAGGGTTTTTTTTATTCGACTGGATGGCAAACGAACAAGTGGGTCTCCTGATGGTAAGAGATCACCACCGCGCATAAACTTCTGCAACACCAAGGGTATTGCAGATGCGTTGCCAAACTAGAGGCTTAAGATGGGATACCTCAAGTGCCAGTAATTTCACTGGCTGTCTTACTCTCCACGCCAAAACACAACAGTGCAAGCACTGCTGCTTCACGGCAGGATTAGCAAGCAAGAGGGTGGTAGCAATCCGGGTGGACCTTGCACAAGGTCCTACCACCTTGTGGTGGAAATCTTTGTGGCTTTGTGTTACTAATGTCATATTGACATTCCATACTTTTGTCAAGGAAATTATAGCGAAATTGATCATTAAAAGGTTCCGCCATGGTAGGTACATACATAAATCATGTGGTAAGGTGTTCAATAAAGAGTCATTTTATTGTATTTTACCACGGACTTTTAATTCAACTGTCGAATCCGAAAGGTCACACGTATGAAACCACGTGTAAAGTGTAGTTGCTCATACATAATAACCACACCTTGCCATTAAAGTTTCTATGAAACACGTGGCGGATAAATACGGTATCGGCTTACGAAATTATGAATACGTTATTCACTATTTACAGCAAGATATAAGATAAATATCTAGGAAACGTGAATCAAATTTGAATGCGATAACGAGTCGCCAAATTTAATAAACACTCATGAATGGATTCATGATTTTTATTGATGATTAAAGTTTAAGTAGCTGATAAGTTTTCGGTAGATACATGTTCACTAGATCTCTGTTTATATCACAAAAGCATCACCATCATTTATGATTATCATTATCCCCGCCCGTAAGACATCCTGTTGGATATGATGCTTCGGTTGAAAGCAGCCTGCCTCCACCGCGATACAACACAATACACAATACTACTCTTTATTCGCTTCATAATATAGGGCAATACAGAAACAGGGTACAAGAGAAAAAATACAAGATTAGCAATAGGCGGCCTTGTCGCTTAAGAGCGCGATCTTTTCCAAGCAGCACGTTTTCGACAGAAAGAAGTAAGGACTAAATTACAGAGGAAGGACGTGATTGTGGTTGAGTGTGGAAATCTCTCCACGCGTAAAACAACTCGATCGATCATCATTTTTGAGTTGTGAGTTGCGTATTTTCAGTCCTGTTATTTTGGTTTCATTGACGCAAATATGACGCAAACTGGGCTTTTGTATAAAACCGAGTGCAGGCTGCTGGAAACTTGCTATGCTAAAACTAAACATTGTGGCTAGCTTTTATAAGTTAGTGCTCGTGTCTGTAAGGTTAACCGGGCAATCACCAGAGGAAGTAAAAGCTCCAGCACCGACCCGCGCCTTCTAAAATCACAATACGTCCAGATATTATTATAATAGTGCAGTGAATGGCAGCGGGCAAACACAGTGGTTAGCCCCGGGATGCGCCCATTACGCTGCGCGGGCGCACCGGCCGCCTGCGCCAGGGCTGCCCACCTCATACCTCTAATAATGTTTTCAAACAATATTTGTAACAAGAGTTTACCCGCGGCTTCGCACGCGTACACTATTCGATCTGGTAGTTACAATTGAAATTCCGAATTCCGGGATTTTACAAAATTCCTCTTTGAATTCCCAAAATTTATATCGTGATCTTCATTGAGGTTGTGTTAAGAACACCGGTACAAAATTGCATGACTCTAAGTCCTGCAGTCCAAATTTCAAGGTTGTATCCCTATCCCGTGGGAATATCGGAATAAAAAGTAGGCTATATGGTATTCCAGACGTCCAGATACCTATATACCAAATATCATGAGTCTAAGCTCAGCGGTTGTTATTTCGAGATTTCATCTCTATCCCGTGGGTATATCGGAATAAAAAGTAGCCTATGTGTTATTCCAGATGTCCAGCTATCTACGTACCAAATTTCATCCAAATTCGTCCAGCCATTTTAGCGTGAAGGAGTAATAAATATACACTCACACACACACACACACACACACACAAACTTTCGCATTTTTAATATAAGTAGGACTAACAGCACTGCGCTCCAAAATTCGTATTCTGTAATCACATCTGTATGTGGTTGTCAAAGCTGCTAAGTGGGACTGGGCCAGACATGTCTGCCGCATGAATCCGGACCGATGCGGACGAATCGTTACGGAATGGGTTCCGAAGGAAGGCCGAAGGAGCAGCAGACCCAAGTGATGGTGGGAGGACCTGAGCGCTTTTTAGCTCGATTGGCGCATGCTCAGAATAGGGAAGAGCCTTTTTTGTGGGATAAGTAAAAAAAAAACGTAGATTCGTCTGCTGTTTAAGATTAATAGGTACCTACTTAATAAGTTTTTAAAACTAACCTTTTTTGTTGACTATACATAAAGTGAAATATTCGTCTAATGCCAAAGTGCCAACAGCTAATTATATGAAAAAAAAAACTATATAAAATAAAGTTCAAAAAAAGTCAATTCTATCCATTGTGCTATTTAATTTCCGCGCAATGGAGAGAAAATCAAACTTGTTCATTAAACTCATTTAACTCTCGACGTAATTATCAACCCTCGCCTGCTACTCAGGCGGATATAACGCCACGTTAACGGTTAAAATGGCACGTATTATGCACTTTTTGTACAATCTACTACTACTTTGACTTTAAAATACCAAAATTTAGATTCGACAAACAACTGCGCTGGCAGCCCTGGCTGCGCGCGCGCCTGATTGGATTTGGTTTAATAACCATAAAGCACCTGCGCGCGCAGGTCAACCGCCGCCATTACTGCCCGCTCGCTATTATGTCAACTACGAGTAGAGTCCGACCAAACTTTCGGTTACGGTTTCGGTTCGACGTTTCGGCGAAAAATTAAAGTTTTAATATGTATGAAGGTCTTTGATGAATTAAACTGATGAAGGTAAATACTTTATTGTACAATCAAGGAAACTGAGTCACGTACCAGGATGGAACCTTTTCATAACCAATTTCGTTATAATTTCGTTGGCAGATGTATGGGATGTCAACATGACATTAGTAGTCCAAAGTCCACATTGGTACGTGAATCGGTCTTTGACTGTATAAAAGTAAAGAAGGAAACACAATTGACTAATGTTGAGATACATGTACGAAGGCGAACTCATTCCTTTAACCTCTACCAGTCAACCTTTTAGTCGATGTGGAGAGTATAGTTTGTTTCGGCAGTAAATGTGTCAAAATTAGTAACGAAACTGAAACTAGGATTCGTGGTATTTCGTGCAGCGTTCGAGAACAGTCAGCATAGTGTAGAGGCTGATTTGTCTTTACTTTGCTTTTTTACGGTTACCAAATTATCAATTTAGATTTTGTTGTTTTCATATAGCACAGAACACAATCAGTTGGTCTGTGGCCGGCCTTATCGAATAACGCTTTCATGAACACAAGTTAAACACAAATAAGCAAAAACTAAAGTAAACGCAAGTACCATCAGCCAAATATGTGGTCTCCCACCCTAAAGTTGATAATCGTTTGCATGTCATAAAACAATAATGCCAATAAACGTGTCTGTCAACTTGAACGTTCGACTTTAGTGACATATTCATTTGATAGGAACTTGTTTAAAAATTGATAGACCACCTATTTGGCTGATGGTACAAAAAAGATATTCTAGAGTCAACCTCTATAGTATAAAGTTTCGGTTTCGGTTTTACAATCTACTGGTTTCGTCTGGAGTCTAACCGCGAGTGTAGCAGACATTAATTTTCTACCTTCACCATGGTAACAAGCTATTGAGTACCCTAATTTGAGTAACGGTGCGATTCGGACTTATATTTTGAATGGAATTAAATTGACACACGATCATCGTACGGTTGAAGAAGCTGCGAGAGCCAAGGTGGAACCTTATTATATCACAACCACATTCACGATAATTTGTAAGATTATATGGAATTTCAACGTGTCATTTAAAGCGATATGGTTGCACCGACGCGTTTCAGTTTATTCTATTGCGATTCCCAGCGTGTTGGACAATACGGCCTCAGATTTCAATAAAGGTGAGTTAAATAGGTACTCTATGGGGTCTTACAATGCTGCTAGGTTTCCCAGCAAAATATTTCCGCTGGTACAGGCACTCTCTATTTACGTCTGTACCTAATTGATACCTACTTTTTGTTTGCATTTGAATTCTTTTGTACCTATAGCAGAGGCAGATCCAAATAACTGCATTAAATTAGCTACAATTTAATTATTAAACGAGACTAAAAATACACATACTCGTATTAACAAAACCGGCCAAGAGCGTGTCGGACACGCCCAAAATAGGGTTCCGTAGCCATTACGATAGAATTTCGTATTATACGGAATCTTCCATAGTTAGTATATTTTATACCTTAGGCTGCTATTTACTCTAAAAACTACTAATAATTCTCAAGCAAACTTAACCGTTATAGTTTTAATTGAAAGTTTGATATACTTACTACCATCCTGAATTTTTTCAAATGTCTCCACCACTGGTTTAGATTTTAGAGGGGGGGGACGCTCGATTTTTATGAAAATTTGCACCTCTAAAGTTGAATATTTCGCAAAAAAAATCGCTGAATCGAAGAAAAATCGTCTTAGCAAACCTCTAATGGTTTTTAAAAAGAAAAAGACCTATCCACGATACCCCACACTATAGGTGGATGAGAAGATGAGAATAGTCCCTGAGCAAAGACGTCCGCGGACGGACAGACAACAGACCGACATGGCGAAACTATAAGGGTTCCGTTTTTGCCATTTGGCTACGGAACCCTAAAAAATAACCAGAAGTAAAACCTACCTATAAACTAATACCAACTTAAAAACTTGATACCACCAACTAATTAAAATCTTAAAAAGGCCCCCCGTGGCATGGTGCCCAAAAGGCTGGCAGCATTCCTTCGTTGAATGGCGATGGAGATTCGTTGAGAGAGATAGCTAAAAACTGGTTACCTAACACTTCTCAGTCTGCCGCAGCGTTTGGGTTCCAGTGCTAGGATTGCTGGTATAGACTTAAGAAGTCCAGTAGGAACGGGCATAGCTTGCTTCAAAAAATTTGGAAGATGAGCTAACTCAACGTATCACGTACACCTCGCTTCAAAACAAAAATTTACCCCGTCTCGTTTTCCATACATGCCATATTTAGATCACACTTATTTAGACTAACGGATCTCCAATAGCGAACCATTACTGATCAAATGGTAATTACTGACTAAGTCCACCCAGCGCGGCCACCCGCGATCCCGAATGCGCTGGATTCGGTTTCCCCGTTTCCCGGATTTGGGCAAAACGCGGGAATGCGCCTTATCGCGGGACTGCTGCTAATTACCAGGCGCGCCTCCCATAGCTCGGTCATTTGCTACCAATTAAGGTGACGCATCGCTAAACAATTAATCGAAAACAGAGCGTTTGTACCCCGCAACCCGCTCACACCCCTCTACTTTTTACGCGCTTTGCGTGTCACAGTCGACCGTATGTTACACTGACAGCGCCTAGACAGCGCGCTAAAACAGACAGAGACGTCTTAGAGTTGCCCTTACAACTTTTTTTTAGTTTTTTTGCAAATAGCAGTAGGTAATGAAATCACGAGTATTTTTAACTGACTTCAAAAAAAGGAGGAGGTTATCAATCGTTGTATCTTTTTTTTATGTTTGTTACCTCAGAACTCCGTCATTCGTCTAGTAATGCCTTTAATTAGGTCCCATATGCACCAAATCAGGATCTGATGATCGGATCCTAAGGAAATCGAGGGAAGTGTCAAATATTGTAGGGACACCTATGGTAATTTCGATATCTTTAGTAGTAACTTGTGCATTTACTCTTGAAAATCTTCATTTCGTGAAGTGGAACTGATGATGAAGACCACATTTGACCAACCGAGCTACTACTCGATAACAAGTACCTCAGCGTTGAATTTCAATGACTTTAACACAGTTGCTAAGCAATTTTAGTTAATCGTAATGCATATGGTGAAATGGAACGGGTGACGATGCACCAGGACTCCTCAATAATGAAAGTCTCTGCATCGGAAAAAGCAATTTTTTGTAAAAGGTGACGCAGCAGTTGACATTAAACTATTGTATCTTAGATCTTTACACTGAAAGGCGTGAAAAAAAAATATAACGAATAATTTAACTGACTACAAAAAAACCATGAAAAAATTTCTACCATTCTGAAGTCGGTGCCTCAGCACGAGTCAGCAGGAGTAATTGAAGCCCAATATACGCGTATAGTATGTAGGTGAGTAGACGACTATATAGGTCCACTCCTGCTGGCTCGTGCTGAGGCACCGATTTCTGAATGGTAGAAAATTATTTTCATGGTTTTTTGTAGTCGGTTAAATTTATTCTTATGGAACTATTTTACAAAATTTTATTTACTTGCAATATTTGTTGTGTGTGTTGTTGTTGTGTTGTTGTTTGTAAAATCTTGCAAGTGAATTTTGACTCACTTCTAGTGGTCTGATTGACTTTATGTGGGGTGGATGACAGTGCAAGTACAATCCACAAAAAGCACAGTCGACAAGAGCTTGTATTAAAAATTAAATTTATAGATTTCGCCTGCCAACATATATTGTCCATTTGATAGTAAGTAGGTTGAGACTCATTAGACATAAGAAATCTCGGGCCGTAAATGTAGGCAAGTACTGCAGAGCAAAAAGTAAATAATACAAACATACGGTTTTACAGGTACTTTTTTATATTTATCTTTTTAATATTAATATTTTACTTATTTACACTTAACACAGTTATTACTTAATTTACATAGGTATTTAATTTTACATTTTACTTATTTATATTAAAAAAAATTATTTACACAAACATTATTAAAAGACAACACAATCATTTATAGCCGTTTGTTAAATTTATTCATTTTAATCTACAAGATCTGCCAATGGCTGTGTTTAACCAATAATTCTATAAACAGCCCGAAGAGGGCGTTGTTAAACTAGTATATAAGGAGAAACTCTTAGAAATAAAGGCCATTTTTCCGCCATCACCGCCGGCAACGGTCGGCACCAAACAATTAATCTGTATTTTATTCTTCCCAGAATTAAGATTGGTTTTGGAGTCTTTTTGTATTTTTTTTTATTTCAACTCCAAATTTTGTTACTTGTACGATCATCCCGTAAAATCCACATCGAAAATACAAACTGAAACAAAGATCAGAAAATCAGGAAAGCGCTGGTCTCTTTTTCTGGTTTTTCCGTGCATCTTGTTTGTTTGTATTTTCCCAGAATTACCCAAATTTACACCGTTATTATTCGGAAACTGACATAACATAATTTGAGTTGTCAACGTTAGCTACACACCGAAAACTCAGATTGCAAGCCTACTCGTACTTGATTTTCAGAAACTAATTTCATTATAGCTAATCTGCAATCAAACGAACACTTATGCTGAGAAAGTTTTACAAGTTCCATTATTAAAATGATTAAAATCAATTATTCGGTGCCCCAAATCTTGATTTTCGGTCTCAATCTGAAACAAACGTTTATTTTACTCTAGATATTGTAAGGGTCAACTTTTTATTTAAGGTTCAACTGTGTTATTTTTAGTACAATACAATATTCGTAACACACAGATCAGTACGTCAGCATCAAAGAAGTACTGCGTATTTTTTAAACTTGTCGTTATACAACAACGTACTTACAGCATACAAATTTTGGCAATATCCTAATACGACAAAGTAAAAAAAATGATCCGCTACTTTGGGTGCTGACTATACAGTGAAATCACAGTAAAAAAAGGGAAAGTAGAAAAAAGCTGTCTTATATCTTTAAAATTAACCTTTTAGAACCTAAGTACAAAACAATACAATGCTCCGACTCTTTATTGTACACCAAAGTATAAGTACATTCGTTTACTGGCTTTAAGTTAATACAAAACTTACTGATACTTCAGATGCGCATTCTAATACTATTTGAGAGATGAGTTATTTTTCTCACATTATATTCTATCTATAATAGAAAAAAAAAACATTTTTACAAGTTTCAAACCAAAAAATATGATCTTTATTCTGCTCACGTAAAAATTGGCAATAAAAGAATACTTACTGTAGCTGTAGACCTACTAGTTTCTTCAAGAAGGTCCTTATTATTCTTATCTGCAGTCCTTAAATAAATTTTCTTATTTATAAACTTGAATTTGTTATTAATTATACTATAATTACTATGTAGGTAGGTAGGCGTTTTCAAAAAAAGTGTACCTTTTCTTTCAAAAAGTATTAATTTTTTCATATAAACTTTATGAGTGTATGAAAAAAAAAAACGTTACAAAACTGTTATTTTTGATAGGGACTTTTTTTTAAACCATCGGGAATCGATTGTACTTTTGATTCTGAGAAGGAAAAACTATATTTTTCCAAAATTTGAAAAAAAGAATGAATAGCGCTTTTTTTGTGAAAACGCCCAGGTTACTAAAATCTTACGAGATTAATACATTGTAACTGCATACATTGGCGAATTTTCTCGTTTCTAAAGAAACGAAATTAAAATGAAGCGATATTAACTTCAATCAAGAGTTGATATTCAAAGTAAGTAGATCTTTAAAATTAATATGGATACATACCACTACATACCCTTGCATAAAATCGATTGACATTGTTTTATTTCCACCTAAATCGAAGACGGCTCCATGACTTTATTCTCAGATCTGTTTCTAATGATAGCTTCCTGAAAGAAAATAATGTATTTTTAATTTGTGTTACTGCTTATTGAAAATGTGAATAGTTTTTGTAAGTATAGTCAATGGCTTTTTGTGAACAAACACTGAATTGCAATAATTAAAGGAATAAAATCGATTTTCTACAGTACCTTTAGATTTCTAAAGTTTAGAAGTTAATGTTTTCGCGTACTTAGGTACTTGCAGTTCACTATTGGTTCACACACATACTTTAGAATATTTTTAACTATTAATTACCTTACCTACCTACCTACTTACCTATCTAAAAAGTAGGTAAGTACTTAGGTATTACTACTATTATACTCGTATAAAACTAGAAGCAGATAGGGAATATTACTGCAATGTTCTGCCGTCAGAATGCAGCACTAGCACAAACCGTAATCGAATGCCTTTTAAATGTCCGTAAGATACCAAAATATCACATTATATCAATAAATTTTTGGAAATATAGCTCTATTGTTACTTTCGATGTAAATATCATATTATTTTGTTAGTATGTCATATGTCATGAACCGTCATGGCGACAAACTAAGAACTGACGTTGTCATGGCGATTTGTTTACGTTTTGTGCCAGTGAACTGTAGAAATATAATGATTACTCACCTTTTCTTAATCATAACCATACATTTATGAATTAAACAACCTTTCTTTTTCCTTTTTGAAGATCCGACATTTTTTTCCCATTTATTGCTCGGTATTATTTTATATGCGATCGATGGCGCGTGGCAGTTCGACTAGCATAGGTCCGTCGCTGACAACGCCGGCGGCGGTCTGAGGCATGCGCTGAGAGGGGACTGGTTTCATAGGGTTTCATACAAAATACGAGCGCGCGCTAGCTTTATATAAAATGTCGTAAGCGACAAAACGGTTTTTGTCGTTTCAACTACAAATTACAATTTAATAAAATAAAATCCAACTTGAAGTTGAAGTATGGGTTAAAACTAATTTAATATGAAAATTTGGAATCTTAATTTGATCTGGGTTGCCTGTAACAAGCAAATCCCTGTCTTACAAGAGGTATCTTTGATATTTTTTTCTGTGCTATAAAATTTTACGAATCGTGTTTCGGCAACTTGGAAAACAAAGTCATTGAAATGAAGAATCAGGTTTCAAAATATCACTTTGATATGTTTTTGTAATTGCTGAGATAAAACTAGATGTTTTTCACCAAAATGCCCAATTCGTCGTCTTT